>NW_028147279.1:655395-740184 GCF_008360975.1 Lichenostomus cassidix | reverse complement strand
CACACCTGGACAGGTGAGGTGGGACAGGTGAGAATGGGACTGAATCACACCTAGACAGGTGAGAATGGGACTGGATTGCACCTGGACAGGTGAGAGACGGACAGGTGAGAATGAGAATGGGATTGGATAATGGACAGGTAAGAATAGGACAGGTGAGATGGGAGAGGTGACAATGGGACTGAACCACACCTGGACAGGTGAGAATAGGACTGGATTGCACCTGGACAGGTGAGAATGGCACAGGTGAGAATGGGACAGGTGAGGGCAGGAGAGCTGTCCAGGTGTGTGAGAACCAAAGGTGTCCAGAGCTCCAATTCCAGGTGATGCATCCAGGTGAGACACACCTGGCCACACCCTCACCTATCCAGAATCCCCAATAACCAGGTGAGGCTCACCTGGCCACACCCTCACCCATCTAGAATCCCCAATAAACCAGGTGAGGCTCACCTGGCCATGCCCTCACCTATCTGGAAGTGTGAATTAACCAGGTGAGACACACCTGGCCACACCCTCACCTATCCAGAATCCCCAATAACCCAGGTGAGACACACCTGGCCACGCCCTCACCTATCTGGAAGTAGGAGTACGCCGCCAGCGGCTCGTTGACCAATCGGTCGCGCCGAGGGTTCCGCGGCTTCAGGTGCATGATGTCGCTCTCGGCGCGTTCGTAGGCCAGCGACACCGAGGGGAACTGCGGCACAGGTGAGACAGGTGAGACAGACAGGTGAGACAGGTGAGACAGACAGGTCAGACAGGTGAGACAGGTGAGCCAGACAGGTGAGACAGGTGAGCCCTGAGAGAGACCGAAATCTGCCCAATTTATCCCAAAATACACCTGAGAGACACCAAAATACACCTGAGCGACACCAAAATACACCTGAGAGACACTGAGGGGAACTGCAGGACAGGTGAGACAGACAGGTGAGACAGGTGAGCACAGGTGAGCACAGGTGAGCACAGGTGAGGGGCTGGCCACACCCACGCACCTGAGAAATCACAAAATCTGCCCGAAGAACCCCAAAATCCACCCAGAATGACCCCAAAATGCACCTGAGTGACACCAAAACCACCCTGAATGACCTCTGGGTGTGATTTGGGGTGGAATTTTGGGGATTTTTGGATTCCCAGGTGTGCCCAGGTGAGCCCAGGTGTGCCCAGGTGAGCCCAGGTGCACCAGGTGAACTCTCAATGAAGAGAATGGTGATGCAGCCCAGGTGATCAGTGATTATTTGGGGTGGAATTTTGGGATTTTGGGGCTCTCAGGTGTATCTCAGGTGTTCCCAGGTGTGCCTGGGTGTGCCCAGGTGTATCTCAGGTGTGCCCAGGTGTATCTCAGGTGTGCCCAGGTGTGCCCAGGTGTGCCCAGGTGTGCCCAGGTATATCCCAGGTGAGCCCAGGTGAGCCCAGGTGAGCCCAGGTGTGCCCAGGTGACTCACGATGTCGGTGCAGAGCTCGATGAAGAGGATGGTGATGCAGCCCAGCGGCAGAGGGACGCTGCAGGTGATGTAGATCAGGTAAGGCGTCAGCTCAGGTATGTTCTTGGTCAAGGTGTAAGCGATCGACTTCTTCAGGTTGTCGAAAATCAGCCGGCCTGGGGGGGGAGGGGAAATCCCAAAAAATCCCCAAAAAATGAGTGGGCGTGGCTGGGAGGAATCCCGAAAAAATCCCCCAAAAAATCCCCCAAAAAATCCCCAAAAAATCCCCAAAAAATGAGTGGGCGTGGCCGGGAGGAATCCCCAAAAAATCCCCCAAAAAATCCTGAAAAAATCCCCCAAAAAATCCCCAAAAAAATCCCCAAAAAAATCCCCCAAAAAATCCCCCAAAAATCCAAAAAAATCCCCAAAAAAATCCCCCAAAACCCCCAAAAAAATCCCCAAAAAGTCCCCCAAAAAATCCCGGAAAAATCCCCAAAAAAATCTGCCCAAAAATCCTGAAATTCGAGTGAAATTTGGATGAAATTTGGTCAAAAAACATTCAAAATTTGGTGTGAATTCATGGAAATTCAGACCCAAAATGACCCAAAATGACCCCAAAGTGTCCCCAAGTGTCCCCAAGTGTCCCCAGGTGTCACCCTGCTCGACGCCGGTGACAATGGAGGCGAAGTCTGACCCCAAACTGACCCCAAACTGACCCCAAACTGACCCCAAACTCCCAAAAATCACCCAAATTGACCCCAAAACAAACCCAAATCGATACAAAGTGTCCCCAAAGTGTCCCCAAATGTCCCCAAGTGTCACCCTGCTCGACGCCGGTGACGATGGAGGCGAAGTTGTCGTCCAGCAGGATCATGTCTGACCCCAAAGTGACCCCAAACTGACCCTAAACTGACCCCAAACTCACCCAAAATCACCCAAATTGGCCTCAAACTCCCCAAAAATCACCCAAGTTGTCCCCAAAGTGTCCCCAGATGTCCCCAAAGTGTCACCCTGCTCGACGCCGGTGATGATGGAGGTGAAGTCTGACCCCAGAGTGACCCAAACTGACCCCAGAGTGACCCAAACTCCCCAAAAATCACCCAAATTGACCCCAAATCGATACAAACTGTCCCCAAACCATCCCCAAAGTGTCCCAAATTGTCCCCAAGTATCCCCAGGTGTCACCCTGCTCGACGCCGGTGACGATGGAGGCAAAGTTGTCGTCCAGCAGGATCATGTCTGACCCCAAAGTGACCTCAAAGTGACCCCAAACTCCCCAAAAATCACCCAAATTGACTTCAAACTCCCCAAAAATCACCCAAGTTGTCCCCAAAGTGTCCCCAAGTGTCCCCAAGTGTCATCCTGCTCAACGCCGGTGACGATGGAGGCAAAGTCTGACCCCAGAGTGACCCAAACTGACCCCAGAGTGACCCAAACTCCCCAAAAATCACCCAAATTAACCCCAAAACTAGCCGAAATTGATACAAATTGACCCCAAACTGTCCCCAAACCATCCCCAAAGTGTCCCCAGAGTGTCCCCAAATGTCCCCAGACTGTCCCCAAATGTCCCCAGAGTGTCACCCTGCTCGACGCCGGTGACGATGGAGGCGAAGTTGTCGTCCAGCAGGATCATGTCCGCGGCGTTCTTGGCGGCGTCCGACCCCGCGATGCCCATGGCCACCCCGATGTCCGCTTTCTTCAGCGCCGGAGAGTCGTTCACGCCGTCACCTGTCACCGCCACGATGGCGCCCTGGGGACAGCCGGACAGGGTTGGGGACATCGGAGACATTGGGGACATTAATGGGGATTTGGGGACATTGGGGACATTGGGGACATTGGGGACATTGGGGACATTGGGGACATTGGGGACATTAATGGGGATTTGGGGGCATTGGGGACATTGGGGACATTGGGGACATTGGGGACATTAATGGGGATTTGGGGACATTGGGGACATTAATGGGGATTTGGGGACATTGGGGACATTGGGGACATTGGGGACATTGGGGACATTTGGGGACATTGGGGACATTAATGGGGATTTGGGGACATTGGGGACATTGGGACATTTGGGGATGTTGGGGATGTTGGGGACATTAATGGAGATTTGGGGATGTTGAGGACATTGGGGACATTGAGGGTGTTGGGGACATCGGGGACATTTGGGGACATTGGGGATATTGGGGACATTTGGGGACATTAAGGGGGATTTGGGGACATTGCGGATGTTGGGGACGTTTGGGGACGTTGGGGATGTTGGGGACATTAATGGGGATTTGGGGATGTTGGGGACATTGGCGACAGTGTTGGGGACATTTGGGGACGTTTGGGGACATCACTGGACATTGGGGATGTTGAGATTTGGGGGATTTTGTTGGGATTTTTGGGAGATTTTGGGTGATTTTTGGTGATTTTTGGTGATTCGGGGACATTGGGGACATTGGGGACAGTTGGGGACATTTGGGGACATTGGGGATTAATGGGGATGTTGGGGACGTTGGGGACATTTGGGATGTTGAGATTTTGTTGGGATTTTTGATGATTTTTGGTGATTTTTGGGGATTTGGGGACATTGGGGACATTTGGGGATTTGGGGGGACATTGGGGATGTTGGGGACATTTGGGGACATTTGGGGACATTGAGGGGAATTGGACATTTGTCCCCAAATGTCCCCACCAGGCGCTGGCAGCTCTCCACGATGACGAGTTTCTGCTGAGGTGAAGTTCTGGCGAAAACCATCTCGGGGTGACGAGAGAGTTGTTCCTGCAGCTCACCTGGCGACATGGCGGCCAGGTGTGCGCCCGTGATCACCTGAGCGCGGGCCTGCCTGGGGACACGGGACAGGACAGGTGTGACACACCTGGGACAGCCAGGGACACACCTGGCAGTGTCACACACACAGCCATGGCGGCCAGGTGTGCGCCCGTGATCACCTGAGCGCGGGCCTGCCTGGGGACACGGGGACAGGACAGGTGTGACACTGCCAGGTGTGTCACACACACACCTGAGAGTGTCACACCCACAGCCATGGCGGCCAGGTGTGCGCCCGTGATCACCTGAGCGCGGGCCTGCCTGGGGACACGGGACAGGACAGGTGTGACACAGGGGACATGGGGACAGGACAGGTGTGACACACCTGAGAGTGTCACACACACAGACATGGCGGCCAGGTGTGCGCCCGTGATCACCTGGGCGCGGGCCTGCCTGGGGACATGGGGACAGGACAGGTGTGACACACCTGAGAGTGTCACACACACACCTGCAGTGTCACACACACACCTGGGACAGCCAGGGACACATCTGGGCAGTGCCACACCTGGCAGTGTCACACCTGGCAGTGTCACTCACACACCTGGATTATGTCACACACCTGGCAGTGTCACACCTGGCAGTATCACACACCTGGGCAGTATCACACACCTGGCAGTGTCACACACCTGGATCGTGTCACACACACACCTGGCAATGTCCCACCTGGTCTCACCTGGCGGGTGACTCACCTGGGGTCCACCTGCTCGATGGGCAGCCGCAGCCGCCTGGCCACCTCCTCGGGGGTCTCGCTGCCCTCCGAGATGATTCCCACGGCGGCCGCGATGGCCTTGGCCGTGATCGGGTGGTCACCTGTCACCATGATCACCTGCGGGACACCTGCGGGTCACCTGGGGCCACCTGGGGTCACCTGGGGTCACCTGGGGTCACCTGGAGCTCACCTGAGCTCACCTGGGGTCACCTGGGGCTAATCTGGGGTCACCTGGAGCTCACCTGGGGCTCAGCTGGGATCACCTGGGGATCACCCGGGGCTCACCTGGACTAACCTGGGGTCACCTGGGGTCACCTGGGGTCACCTGGGGCTGCTTGGATGGCATTGAGCCCAAATCCCAAAATTTCTAAATTCCCAAAATCCTTAAATCCCTAAATCCCCAAATTCCTACATTCCTAAATTCCTGAATCCCATAATCCCTAAATCCCAAAATCCTTAAATCCCTAAATTCCCAAATCCCTAAATTCCTAAATTCCCAACATCCCCAGTGTCCCCAATGTCCCCAACATCCCCAATGTCCCCAATGTCCCCATGTCCCTACCCGTATCCCGGCTGTCCGGCACTTGCGCACGGCCTGCGGCACGGTGGGTCAATCATCCCCAATGTCCCCAATGTCCCCAATGATGTCCCCAATGTCCCCAATGTCCCCAAATGTCCCCAGTGTCCCCAATGTCCCCAATGATGTCCCCTCAGTGTCCCTACCCGTATCCCGGCTGTGCGGCACTTGCGCACGGCCTGTGGCACGGTGGCCTTTGGATGGTCAATCATCCCCAATGTCCCCAATGATGTCCCCTCAGTGTCCCTACCCGTATTCCCGCTGTCCGGCACTTGCGCACGGCCTGCGGCACGGTGGCTCTCGGCGGGTCGATGAGTGACACGAGGCCAGCGAAGCAAAGTCCCTGTGCCACCTCGGGGAGCGACTCGGGGTCCGTGCCCTTGGGGACAGTGCCGGCCGGCAGCCAGCGGGAGCAGAACCCTGGGGACGGCATTGGGGACATTGGGGACATTGGGGACATCACTGGGGACATTGGGGACATTGGGGACATTGGGGACATTGGGGACATTGGGGACATTGGGGACAGTGCCAGCCGGCAGCCAGCGGGAGCAGAACCCTGGGGACAGCAGGGGGGACATTTGGGTTATTGGGGACATTGGGGTTATTGGGGACATTGAGGGACAGCAGGGACAGCATTGGGGACATTGGGGACAGTGCCGGCGGGCAGCCAGCGGGAGCAGAACCCTGGGGACATTGAGGGGACATCATTGGGGACATCATTGGGGACATTGGGGACATCATTGGGGACATCATTGGGGACATTGGGGTTATTGGGGACATTGGGGACAGTGCCGGCCGGCAGCCAGCGGGGACAGAACCCTGGGGACAGCAGGGGACATTGGGGACATTGGGGACATTGGGGATGTTGGGGACATTGGGGACATTGGGGACATTGGGGACATTGAGGACATTGGGGACATTGAGGACATTGAGGACATTGGGGACATTGGGGACATTGAGGACATTGAGGACATTGGGGACATTGGGGACATCATTGGGGACATCATTGGGGACATTGGGGACATCACTGGGGACAGTGCCAGCAGGCAGCCAGCAGGAGCAGAACCCTGGGGACAGCACTGGGGACATTGGGGACATTAAGGGGATGTTGGGGACAGCATTGGGGACATTGGGGACATCACTGGGGACATTGAGGGGACATTGGGGACATTAAAGGCCCCTCCCCCATTCCCGCCCCTCCCCCACTCCCCCAGCCCCTCCCCCACCTCAGGCCCCTCCCCCACCCCCCCCCCCTCTCGCCCCTCCCCACTCCCCCAGCGCCATTCCCGCCCCTCCCCCTCCCGCCCCTCCCCACTCACCCAGCACTCTCTCGCCCCTCCCCCAGCTCGCCCCTCCCCCACTCACCCAGCCCCCACTCACCCCTCCCCCTCTCGCCCCTCCCCCACCCCGCCCCTCCCCCACTCACCCAGCACCCGCTCGCCCCTCCCCCCCAGCTCGCCATAGGCCTCCTCGAAGCTCTGAGTCCACTGAGGGTCCAGCGGCACCTCCTGCCCCCCCCGCAGCGCCCCCCGGCAGCGTTCCAGAACCTTCTCGGGAGCTCCCTTCAGCACCAGCAGCTGCCGCGAGCCGCAGTCGTGAACTGACACCTGGGACAGGTGAGAGACAGGTGTGACACACCTGGGACAGGTGAGAGACACACCTGGGATACACCTGAGATACCTGAGATACACCTGGGATACACCTGACAGCCACTCAGGGCTCCCTTCAGCACCAGCAGCTGCCGCGAGCCGCAGTCGTGAACTGACACCTGGGACAGGTGAGAGATACACCTGAGATACACCTGAGACAGGTGAGAGATACACCTGGGATACACCTGAGATACACCTGAGATACACCTGGGATACACCTAACAGCTCCCTTCAGCACCAGCAGCTGCCGCGAGCCGCAGTCGTGAACTGACACCTGGGACAGGTGAGAGATACAGCTGAGATACAGCTGAGATACAGCTGAGATACACCTGAGACACCTGAGACACCTGGGATACAGGTGTGACACCTGGATACACCTGACAGCCACTCGGAGCTCCCTTCAGCACCAGCAGCTGCCGAGAGCCGCAGTCGTGAACTGACACCTGGGACAGGTGAGACACAGGTGTGACACACCTGGGACAGGTGAGAGACACACCTGAGATACACCTGAGACACCTGCAATACACCTAACAGCTCCCTTCAGCACCAGCAGCTGCCGCGAGCCGCAGTCGTGTACTGACACCTGGGACAGGTGAGAGATACACCTGAGATACACCTGAGATACACCTGAGATACACCTGAGATACACCTGAGATACACCTGAGACACCTGGGATACAGGTGTGACACCTGGATACACCTGACAGCCACTCGGAGCTCCCTTCAGCACCAGCAGCTGCCGAGAGCCGCAGTCGTGAACTGACACCTGGGACAGGTGAGACACAGGTGTGACACACCTGGGACAGGTGAGAGACACACCTGAGATACACCTGAGACACCTGCAATACACCTAACAGCTCCCTTCAGCACCAGCAGCTGCCGCGAGCCGCAGTCGTGTACTGACACCTGGGACAGGTGAGAGATACACCTGAGATACACCTGAGATACACCTGAGATACACCTGAGATACACCTGAGATACACCTGAGACACCTGGGATACAGGTGTGACACCTGGATACACCTGACAGCCACTCGGGGCTCCCTTCAGCACCAGCAGCTGCCGAGAGCCGCAGTCGTGAACTGACACCTGGGACAGGTGAGAGACAGGTGTGACACACCTGAGATACACCTGGGATACACCTGAGATACCTGAGATACACCTGGGATACACCTAACAGCTCCCTTCAGCACCAGCAGCTGCCGCGAGCCGCAGTCGTGAACTGATACCTGCCGGACAGGTGAGAGATACACCTGAGATACACCTGAGACACCTGGGATACAGGTGTGACGCCTGGATACACCTGACAGCCACTCGGGGCTCCCTTCAGCACCAGCAGCTGCCGAGAGCCGCAGTCGTGAACTGACACCTGGGACAGGTGAGAGATACACCTGAGATACACCTGAGATACACCTGAGACAGGTGAGAGATACACCTGAGATACACCTGAGACAGGTGAGAGATACACCTGAGATACACCTGAGATACACCTAACAGCTCCCTTCAGCACCAGCAGCTGCCGAGAGCCGCAGTCGTGAACCGACACCTGGGACAGGTGAGAGATACACCTGAGATACACCTGAGATACACCTGAGACACACCTGAGATACACCTGAGACACACCTGAGATACACCTGAGACACCTGGCATACACCTGGGATACACCTAACAGCCACTCGGGGCTCCCTTCAGCACCAGCAGCTGCCGCGAGCCGCAGTCGTGAACTGACACCTGGGACAGGTGAGAGATACACCTGAGATACACCTGAGACAGGTGAGAGATACACCTGAGATACACCTGAGACAGGTGAGAGATACACCTGAGATACACCTGAGACAGGTGAGAGACAGGTGTGACACACTTGGGATACACCTGGGATACATCTGAGACACACCTGAGATACACTTGAGACACCTGCAGTACACCTGGGATACACCTGAGACACCTGGGATACATCTAGGATACACCTAACATACCTGGGATACACCTGACACACCTGGGACAGGTGCGACACACCTGAGGTACACCTGAGATACACCTGAGACACATCTAGGATACACCTGAGACAGCTGGGACAGGTGAGACAGGTGAGGGACAGGTGAGACACACCTGGGATACACCTGAGATATACCTGTCGTCAATCACCTGTCAATCACCCATCAATCACCAATCAATCACCCATCAATCACTCACCAATCACGGATCAATAATCGATCAATCACCTGGAACTTGTTGCTGGAGTTGAAAGGTAGCTGTGCCCTGTCAATCACCCATCAATCACGGATCAATCAATCAATCAATCAATCACCAATCAATCAATCAATCAATCACTCACCAATCACGGATCAATAATCAATCAACCAATCGATCGATCTCACCTGGAACTTGTTGCTGGAGTTGAAAGGCAGCTGTGCCCTGTCAGTCACCCATCAATCACTCACCAATCACGGATCAATAATCAATAATCAATCGATCTCACCTGGAACTTGTTGCTGGAGTTGAAAGGTAACTCAGCCCTGTCAATCACTCACCAATCACGGATCAATAATCAATCAATCACGGATCAATCACCTGGAACTTGTTGCTGGAGTTGAAAGGCAGCTCTGCCCTGTCAATCACTCACCAATCACGGATCAATAATTAATAATCAATCGATCAGTCTCACCTGGAACTTGTTGCTGGAGTTGAAAGGTAACTCAGCCACCTTCGGCTGGCGCCCCCTAGCGGCGGTCACCGACCCCACTGTCGCCTCGGCGAACTTGAGCAGAGCTGTCTCTGACGCGTCACCGATGACGTCACGCTGGGGGCGGGGCCGCCGTCAGGGACACGCCCACCTGCCCGCCCCTCCCAGGGGAGCTCCCAGTTTGTCCCAGTAGCTCCCAGTTCATTCCCAGTTCATCCCAGTTCATCCCCAGTTCATTTCCAGTTCATTCCCAGTTACCTCCCAGTTTATCCCAGTAACTCCCAGTTCATCCCAGTGCCTCCCAGTTTATCCCAGTTCATCCCAGTAACTCCCAGTTTATCCCAGTTCATTCCCAGTTTATCCCAGTAACTCCCAGTGCCTCTCAGTTCATTCCCAGTTTATCCCAGTTCCCTCCCAGTGCCTCCCAGTTCATTCCCAATTTATCCCAGTTCATTCCCAGTTTATCCCAGTAACTCCCAGTTTATCCCAGTTCCATCCCAGTTCATTCCCAGTCCCTCCCAGTCCCTCCCAGTTTATCCCAGAAACTCCCAGTAACTCCCAGTTTATCCCAGTTTATCCCAGTGCCTCCCAGGTCATTCTCAGTTTATCCCAGTAACTCCCAGTTTATCCCAGTAACTCCCAGTTCCTCCCCAGTTCCCTCCCAGTTCCCTCCCAGTCCCTCCCAGTTCCATCCCAGTCCCTCCCAGTCCCCCCAGTGCCCACCTGGGCCACAGGTACGTCGTCCTGGCCAGGTTTGAACTGGGCGCGGTTGCACAAGGTGATCACCTGGCTCAGCATCGCCCAGGTCTCCGACGATTGGTCGAAGCTCTGACCTGGGGAGGACAGGTGAGCTCACCTGGGGGGTCCAGGTGAGGATCCAGGTGTGGAGCCAGGTGTGGATCCAGGTGTGGAGCCAGGAAATTTGGGATGGATCCAGGTGTGAATCCAGGTGAGGATCCAGGTGTGGAGCCAGGAGATATGAGATGGATCCAGGTGTGAATCCAGGTGTGAGCAGGAGATTTGGGGTGGATCCAGGTGTGGATCCAAGTGTGAATCCAGGTGTGGATCCAGGTGAGGAGCCAGGTGCAGATCCAGGAAATTTGGGATGGATCCAGGTGCGGATCCAGGTGAGGATCCAGGTGTAAGCAGGAAATTCGGGGTGGATCCAGGTGCCCAGGTGTGCTCCTGTGGCACCCCAGGTGTGCCCCCAGGTGTGCCCCAGGTGGACGTGGGAGATGTGTGATGGATCCAGGTGAGGATCCAGGTGTGAGCAGGAGATTCGGGATGGATCCAGGTGCCCAGGTGTGCCCCAGGTGTGCCCCAGCTGCCCCCAGGTGTGCCCCAGGTGTGCCCCAGCTGCCCCCAGGTGTGCCCAGCTGCCCCCAGGTGTGCCCCAGGTGTGCCCCAGGTGTGCCCAGCTGCCCCCAGGTGTGCCCCAGGTGTGCCCCCAGCTGCCCCCAGGTGCCCCCAGGTGTGCCCCAGCTGCCCCCAGGTGTGCCCCCAGCTGCCCCCAGCTGCCCCCAGGTGTGCCCAGCTGCCCCCAGCTGCCCCCAGGTGTGCCCAGGTGTGCCCCAGCTGCCCCCAGGTGTGCCCAGGTGTTCCCCCAGGTGCGCCGCCCACCCGACTGGTCCTCGGTGGTGTCGGCCGCGTGGATCTTGTCGTCGAACCACAGGTGAGCGACGGTCATCCTGTTCTGGGTCAGCGTCCCGGTCTTGTCCGAGCAGATGACCGACGTCGAGCCCAAGGTCTCCACGGCCTCCAGGTTCTTCACCACGCAGTTCTTGCTGGCCAGCCGCTTGGCCGTCAGCGACAGGCACACCTGGACAGGTGAGGGGGGGGTTAGGGAGAGGTACACCTGGACAGGTGAGGGGGAGGGTTAGGGAGAGATACACCTGGGCAGGTGAGGGGGTGGGTTAGGGAGAGGTACACCTGAGCACCATGCAGTTCTTGCTGGCCAGCCGCTTGGCCGTCAGCGACAGGCACACCTGGACAGGTGAGGGGGGTGGTTAGGGAGAGGTACACCTGGACAGGTGAGGGTTGGGTTAGGGAGAGGTACACCTGGGCACCATGCAGTTCTTGCTGGCCAGCCGCTTGGCCGTCAGCAACAGGTACACCTGGGCAGGTGAGGGGTTGGGTTAGGGAGAGGTACACCTGGGCAGGTGAGGGGTGTGGGCAGTGAGAGGTACACCTGGACAGGTGAGGGGGGTGGTCAGTTAAAAGCACACCTGGGCAGGTGAGGATCAATGGGGTCAATGAGATCAATAGGATCAAGGAGATCAAGGAGATCAATGGGGTCAATGGGGTCACTGGGGTCAATAGGATAAATGGGATCAGTGAGATCAATGGGGGTGGATGGTGTCAATGGAGTCAATGGGATCAATGGGGTCAATGAGGTCAATGAGGTCAATGGGGTCAATGGGGTCAATGGGATCAATGGAGTCAATGGGGTTAATGGGATCAATGGAGTCAATGGGGTCACTGAAGTCAATGGAATCAATGGGGTTAATGAGGTCAATGGGATCAATGGAGTCAATGGGATCAATGGGAGTCAATGAGGTCAATAGGATCAATAGGGTCAATGGGATCAATGCCATCAATGGTGTCAACATTAACAACCCACTAAATCCTGACCCCACCTGTCCCCAGGTATATCCCCAGCTGTGTCCCCAGCTGTATCCCCAGGTGTATCCCCAGGTGTGTCCCCAGGTGTATCCCCAGCTGTATCCCCACCTGTCCCCTGCTATGTCCCCAGCTGTGTCCCCAGGTGTATCCCCAGGTGTATCCCCAGGTGTATCCCTACTTGTATCCCCACCTGTCCCCAGGTATATCCCCACCTGTCCCCAGGTGTGTCCCCAGCCATATCCCCACCTGTCCCCAGGTATATCCCCACCTGTCCCCAGGTGTGTCCCCAGCCATATCCCCACCTGTCCCCAGCTATATCCCCACCTGTCCCCAGTTATATCCCCACCTGTCCCCACCTGTCCCCAGGTATATCCCCACCTGTATCCCCACATATCCCCAGGTATATCCCCACCTATCCCCACCTGTCCCCAGGTGTGTCCCCAGCCATATCCCCACCTGTCCCGTTGTCCATACCGTGACGGTGGCCAGCAGCCCCTCGGGCACGTAGGCCACCACGATGGCCATGAAGAAGACCATGGCGCGCAGGAAGGGGTAGCCGATGACCATGGCCACCACGAAGAAGGTCGCCCCGAAGAGCACGGCCAGCCCGGCGATGATGTCCACAAAGTGCTCGATCTCCACGGCGATCGGCGTCTTCTCGTTCTCCACGCCCGACGCCAGGCTGGCGATGCGGCCGATGGTGGTGCGGTCACCTGTGCTGATCACCAGCCCCGTGGCCGTACCTGGGCACAGGTGAGGGGGTGAGCGGGGGGGGGGGTTGGGGGGCTAGGTGGGGATTGGGGATCCAGGTGAGGCTCAGGTGTGGATTGGAGGTTCAGGTGGGGATTGGGGATCCAGGTGAGGCTCAGGTGTGGGTGGGTGAGGATTGGAGGTCCAGGTGAGGCTCAGGTGAGATTGGAGATCTAGGTGAGAATTGGGGATCCAGGTGTGGCCAGGTGAGGATTGGGATCCAGGTGGGGATTGGGGATCCAGGTGGGGCTCAGGTGGGGATTGGGGATCCAGGTGGGGATTGGGGGTCCAGGTGAGGCTCAGGTGGGGATTGGGGATCCAGGTGGGGATTGGGGGTCCAGGTGAGGCTCAGGTGAGATTGGAGATCTAGGTGAGAATTGGGGATCCAGGTGACGCTCAGGTGAGATTGGAGGTCCAGGTAGGGATTGGGGATCCAGGTGGGGATTGGAGGTCCAGGTGGGGATTTGGGATCCAGGTGAGGCTCAGGTGTGGCCAGGTGGGGATTGGAGGTCCAGGTGGGGATTGGGGATCCAGGTGAGGCTCAGGTGTGGGTGGGTGGGGATTGGAGGTCCAGGTGGGGCACAGGTGGGAGCCTCAGCTCCAGGTGAGCCCCCAGCCCAGGTGAGTCCCCCAGGTGTGTCCCCAGGTGAGCCCCCAGGTGAGTTCCGTGAGCCCCGGGTGAGCCCCTAGCCCAGGTGAGTCCCCAGGTGAGCCCCCAGGTGAGCCCCAGGTGAGCCCCAGGTGAGTCCCCCAGCCCAGGTGAGCCCCAGGTGAGCCCAGGTGAGTCGCTCACCCTCCAGGCACATGGTGGAGAAGAAGGCGATGTTCTTGGTCTCCAAAGGTGAGTCGTGGCTGCACTCAGGTGAGCGCGACTGCGGCTCTGACTCACCTGTCAGCGAGGAGTTGTCCACCTGAGGGCAGGTGAGTGACCTCTGCTCACCTGAGCCTCCTGGGGACTGCCCAGGTGTGCCCAGGTGTGCCCAGGTGTGTCCCAGGTACCCCCAGGTGTGTTACAGGTGTGCCAAGGTGTGGACAGGTGTGTCCAGGTGTGTCCCAGGTGTGCCCAGGTGTGCCCAGGTGAGTCCCAGGTGTATCCCAGGTGTGTCCCAGGTGTTCCCAGGTGTACCCCATGTGCGCCCAGGTGTTCCCAGGTGTGCCCAGGTGTCCCCAGGTGTACTACAGGTGTACCCAGGTGTGCCCAGGTGTATCCCAGGTGTGCCCAGGTGTGTTCCAGGTGTGTCCAGGTGTGCCCAGGTGTGCCCAGGTGTGTTCCAGGTGTGTCCAGGTGTGCCCAGGTGTCCCCAGGTGTGTTCCTCCCCTGTCCCAGGTATGTCACTGTTCCTCCAGGTGTGTTACCTGTCCCAGGTATGTCCCCAGGTGTGTTCCAGGCTCCCCCAGGTGTATCCCAGCTGTGCCCAGGTGTGCCCAGGTGTACCCAGGTGTGCTCAGGTATATCCCAGGTGTGCCCAGGTGTATCTCAGGTGTCCCCAGGTATATCCCAGGTGTCCCCAGGTGTACCCCAGGTGCCCCCAGGTGCCTCACCTTGCAGCCCTGCGCCGTCAGCACCCTGATGTCGGCAGGTACTCTGTCGCCACCTTTGATCTCCACCAGGTCACCAACCACCAGCTCATTTGCATTGATTTGCATCTTGGCTCCGCCCCGAACCACCGTGGCTTGCTGGGACAGGGGAGGGACACAGGTGAGACCCTCAGGTGAGACACAGGTGAGCAGGTGAGGGACACAGGTGAGACACAGGTGAGGGACACAGGTGAGACCCCAGGTGTGCAGGTGAGGGACACAGGTGTGCAACTGAGGGACCCAGGTGAGTGACACAGGTGAGGGACACAGGTGAGGGACACAGGTGAGACCCTCAGGTGAGACCCTCAGGTGAGCAGGTGAGGGACACAGGTGAGGGACACAGGTGAGACCCTCAGGTGTGCAGGTGAGGGACACAGGTGATCAGGTGAAGAACACAGGTGAGACTCCAGGTGAGCGACACAGGTGAGGGACACAGGTGAGACACAGGTGAGACCCCAGGTGTGCAGGTGAGGGACACAGGTGATCAGGTGAGGAACACAGGTGAGACCTTCAGGTGAGACCCTCAGGGGAGCAGGTGAGACCCCAGGTGAGCAGGTGAGACCCTCAGGTGTACAGGTGAGGGACACAGGTGAGACCTCAGGTGTGCAGGTGAGGGACTCAGGTGAGCAGGTGAGGGACACAGGTGTGTTCCCCAGCCCAGGTGTTCCCCAGCCCAGGTGTGTCCCCGGGCAGGTGTGTCACTCAGCCCAGGTGTTCCCCAGCCCAGGTGTGTCCCCGGGCAGGTGAGCTCACCTGCGGCACCAGGTTCTTGAAGCTGGCGATGATGTTGGTGCTTTTGAACTCCTGGTAGTAACCGAAGCATCCGGTGACAACGACGACGGCGATGAGAGCCACGGCCAGGTACAGCTGGGACAGGTGAGACAGACAGGTGGGACAGGTCAGACTGGGACAGGTGAGAGAGACAGGTGGGACAGGTGGGACAGGTGAGACAGGGACAGGTGAGACAGGTGGGAGGGGTGGGATTGTGACAGGTGAGACAGGAGACAGGTGGGATAGGTAGGAGAGGTGAGACAGATGAGGGACAGGTAGGACAGGTGAGATTGGGACAGGTGAGGTACAGGTGAGAGAGGTGAGACAGGTGAGATTGAGACAGGTGGGATACGTGGAACAGGTGAGACAGGTGGGACAGGTGAGGGACAGGTGAGATTGGGACAGATGTATCCCAGGTGTATCCCAGATGTATCCCAAGTGTACCCTAGGTGTGCCCAGGTGTCCCCAAGTGTCTCCAGGTGTATCCCAGGTGTATCCCAGGTGTGCCCAGGTGTATCCCAGGTGTATCCCACTCACATTATCAGAACTCCCGGTGTCACCCTCGCCCTCCTGCACCCCGTAGGCGATCAGGCAAATGGCCGCTGCCACCCACATCAGGCACTGCAGCCCCCCAGGTGTGCCCAGGTGTGTCTCACTCACATTATCAGAGCTCCCAGTGTCACCCTCGCCCTCCTGGACCCCGTAGGCAATGAGACAAATCGCCGCTGCCACCCACATCAGGCACTGCAGCCCCCCAGGTGTGCTCAGGTGTGCCCAGGTGTATCTCACGTACATTATCAGAACTCCCAGTGTCACCTTCGCCCTCCTGCACCCCGTAGGCGATGAGGCAAATGGCCGCTGCCACCCACATCAGGCACTGCAGCCCCCCAGGTGTATCCCAGGTGTATCCCAGGTGTGTCCCACTCACATTATCAGAGCTCCCGGTGTCACCCTCGCCCTCCTGGACCCCGTAGGCTATCAGACAGATGGCCGCTGCCACCCACATCAGGCACTGCAGCCCCCCAGGTGTGCCCCAGGTGTGTATCCCAGCCCCTCAGGTGTGCCCAGGTGTATCTCACTCACATTGTCAGAGCTCCCGGTGTCACCCTCGCCCTCCTGGACCCCGTAGGCTATCAGACAAATCGCCGCTGCCACCCACATCAGGCACTGCAGCCCCCCGGCCAGCTGCCGCCCGAACTTGACGCACTCGGGGGTCCCGCGGGGGGGGCGCAGCTCGTTGGGGCCGTCGCGGAGCAGGCGCTCGGCGGCCGCGGCTTCGCACAGACCCTGAAGGGTTAATGGGATCAATGAGATCAATATCTGATCAATGGGATCAATATGTGATCAATGGGATCAATATCTGATCAATGGGGCGCAGCTCGTTGGGGCCGTCGCGGAGCAGGCGCTCGGCGGCTGCAGCTTCGCACAGACCCTAAGGGGTTAATGGGGTCAGTATGTGATCAATGGGATCAGTGGGATCAATATCTGATCAATGGGATCGATATCTGATCAATAGGGTCACTATGGGATCAATGAGATCAATATGGGATCAATGGGATCAACTGAGTTAATGGGATCAATAGGATCAATGGGAACAATGGGATCAATACGATCAATAGGATCAATATGGGATCAATAGGATCAATATGGGATCAATGGCATCAATAGGATCAATGGCATCAATGGGATCAATGGGATCAATGGGATCAATGGGATCAATAAGGGATCAATAGGATCACTGGAGTTAATGGGATCAATAGGATCAATAGGATCAGATAGGATCAATGAAATCAATAGGATCAATAGGATCAATGGAGTTAATGGGACCAATAGGATCAATAGGATCAATAGGACCAATACAATCAATGGGATCAATATGGGATCAATACAATCAATAGGATCAATATGGGACCAATAGGATCAATAGGATCAATAGGATCAATGAGATCATTGAGATCAATGGAATCAATAGGACCAATAGGATCAATGGGATCAATAGGATCAATATGGGATCAATAGGATCAATGGCATCGATATCTGATCAATGGGATCAATATGGGATCAATGAGATCAATGGGATCAATGAGATCAATGGGATCAATACAATCAATATGATCAATAGGTTATCGGTTATTGATCACCTCGGTGGCGCTGGTGTTGTACTTCAGCTCGAGATCCTTGATGTCCAACTTGTGATCATCCTGGGGAGAGAGAGCGGGAGTGATCCCAGTATGGACCAGTACGGACCGGTATGGACCAGTACGGACCAGTACGGACCAGTATAAACCAGTATAAACCAGTATGGACCGCTATGGACCAGTACGGACCAGTATGGACCGGTATGGACCAGTATAAACCAGTATGGACCGGTATAGACCAGTACGGACCAGTATGGACCAGTATAAACCAGTATGGACCAGTATAAACCAGTACAGACCAGTGCTGACCGCTGCTTCCAGTATAAACCAGTACGGACCAGTATGGACCAGTCCAACCCAATCCCCTCCCAATCCCTCCCAGTACAAACCAGTTCCATTTTCACCCCCCAAATCCCCATTTTTCACCCCAAAATCCCCATTTTTCACCCCAAAACCGCCACGTTTTCTCCTCCCAGCCCCTCCCAGTCCCTCCCAGTATCTCCCAGTATAAACCACTATAAACCAGTTCCATCCAAGTTCCCTCCCAGTGCCTCCCAGTATAAACCAGTTCCATTTTAACCCCTGAAATCCCCATTTTCCACCCCAAAAATCCCCATTTTTCACCCCAAAACCGCCACGTTTTCTCCTCCCAGTCCCTCCCAGTCCCTCCCAGTACAAACCAGTATATCCCAGTTCCCTCCAGTCCCTCCCAGTTCCATCCCAGTATAAACCAGTCCAATTTTTCTCCCCCAAATCCCCATTTTCCACCCCAAAATCCTCATTTTTCACCCCAAAACCGCCGCGTTTTCTCCTCCCAGCCCCTCCCAGTCCCTCCCAGTATAAACCAGTACAAACCAGTTCCATCTCCCGTTTCATCTCCTCCAGTCTCTCTCTGCCCTTGCGGCCCCGCTTGGGGGGAGGGGCGCTCAGCTCCAGCCGCTGGGGGGAGGGGCGAGTCAGGGGGGGAGGGGCGGAGGGATCTCCCCTCCCCCTCCCCAATTTTAATCAATTTTTTATCAATTTATATCATTTTTAAATCAAATTTTTATCAATTTTTCTCAATTTTTCCTCATTTTCTTCTCAATTTTTTCTCAATTTTTCCTCAAATTTTTCTCAACTTTCCTCATTTTTTTCTCATTTTTTCCTCAATTTTTCCTCATTTTTTCTCAAATTTTTCCTCAAATTTTCCTCATTTTTTCCTCAAATTTTCCTCATTTTTCCTCAAATTTTCCTCAAATTTTCCTCAAATTTCCTCATTTTTCTCAAATTTTCCTCAATTTTTCTCCATTTCTTCTCATTTTTTCGTCCATTTTTCACATTTCCCTCAATTTTTCCTCAATTTTTTCCTCAATTTTTTCCTCAAATTTTTCTCCACATTTTTTCTCTCATTTTCCTCATTTTTCCCTCAAATTTTCCTCATTTTCTCCAATTTTTCTCAATTTTTCCTCAATTTTTCCTCAATTTTTGTCATTTTTCCTCAATTTTTTTCTCTTTTTTCCTCAATTTTTTTCTCATTTTTTCCTCAACTTTTCCTCAATTTTCCTCAATTTCTTCTCAATTTTTCTCATTTTTTCCTCAATTTTTTCTCATTTTTTCCTCATTTTTCTCAAATTTTCCTCAAATTTTCCTCAATTTTTCCTCAAAATTTCCTCAATTTTTCCTCAATTTTTCTCCATTTCTTCTCATTTTTTCCTCCATTTTTCCCTCAATATTTCCTCAATTTCTTCTCAATTTTTCTCATTTTTTCCTCATTTTTTCTCCATTTTTTCTCAATTTTTCCTCATTTTCTTCTCAATTTTTCCTCATTTTCTTCTCAATTTTTCCTCAATTTTTTCTCATTTTTTCCTCAACTTTTCCTCATTTTTTCCTCAATTTCTTCTCAATTTTTCTAATTTTTTCCTCAATTTTTCTCCATTTCTCCCCCATTTCCTCAATTTCTCAATTTTCCTCAATTTTCCTCAATTTTCCACAATTTCTCCCCAATTTCAATTTCTCCTCAATTTCCCCAATTTCTGCCCAATTTCCTCCATTTCTCCCCAATATTTCCACAATTTCTCCTCAATTTTCCCAATTTCCTCCCAATTTCTCTCCCTTTCCCATTTTTCCCCAATTTTCCCAATTTCTCCCCAAATTCCTCAAATTCTCAATTTTCCTCAATTTCTCAAATTTCCTCAATTTCTCCCCAATTTTCTCCATTTCTCCACAATTTCAATTTCTCAATTTTCCCCAATTTCTCAATTTCTCCCCAATTTCCTCCATTTCTAAATTTTCCTCAACTTCTCCATTTTCCTCAATTTCTCCCCAATTTCAATTTCTCCCCAATTTTCCTCAATTTCTCCATTTTCCTCAATTTCTCAATTTTCCCAATTTCTCCCAAATTTCCTCATTTTCTCCCCAATTTCTCCCAATTTCTCCCAATTTCTCCCCAATTTTTCTCAATTTTTTCCCCAATTTTTCTCAATTTCTCCCCAATTTCCTCAATTTTTCTCAATTTTCCTCAATTTCTCCCCAATATTTTCCCAATTTTCTCCCCAATATTTCCTCATTTTCTCCCCAATTTTTCTCAATTTTTTCCCCAATTTCCTCAATTTTCCCCCAATTTTCCCAATTTCTCCCAATTTCTCCCCAATTTCCTCCCAATTTCTCTCCCTCCCTTTTCCATTTTCCCCCAAATTTCCCAATTTCTCCCAATTTCTCCCCAATTTCCTCAATTTCTCAATTTTCCTCAATTTCTCAATTTTCCTCAATTTCTCCCCAATATTTTCCCAATTTTCTCCCCAATATTTCCTCATTTTCTCCCCAATTTTTCTCAATTTCTCCCAATTTTTCCCAATTTCTCCCAATTTCTCCCAATTTCTCCCCAATTTTTCTCAATTTTTTCCCCAATTTCCTCAATTTCTCCCCAATTTTCCCAATTTCTCCCAATTTCTCCCCAATTTCCTCACTCACCTCTTTCCCCATGCTCTCTCCCAGTCTCTCCCAGTCTCTCCCAGTCTCTCCCAGTTCCCTTTTATTCCCGAGGCTCCTCCCCAAGGTGACACCTGAGGGACACCTGAGGGACACCTGAGGGTCACCTGCCGACTTTCCCCTTTTTTTTTGGGAATTTTCCCAGATTTTTTGGGGAATTTTCCCTCATTATTAACAATTTTTCCTCTTTTTTTTTGGGTTTTTCCCCTCTTTTTTTTATTTTCCCGATTTTTTTTAAAATTTCCCCGAAATTTTTTTAATTTTCAATTTTTAAAAATTTTGTCTTTTTTGGGTTTTCCCCTTTTATTTTGAATTCCCGATTTTTTTTAATTTTTCCCGATTTTTTTAAATTTCCCAATTTTTTAAAAATTTTTCCTCAGGGGAAATTTTTCCCGAATTTTTTAATTTTCCCGAATTAAAAAAAAAAAAAATTCCTTTTTTTTAATTTTCCGATTTTTTTAAATTTCAATTTAAAAAAAAAAATTTCCCGATATTTTTAAAATTTTCCCTCATTTAAAAAAAATTTTTCCTCTTTTTTTTGGGGTTTTTCTCCCGTTTTTTTCGAGTTTTCCCGATTTTTTTGGGGGGAGGGGAAATTTTCCCAGATTTTTTTTTTTATTTTCCTTTTTTTTTGTTCTTTTTCCTCCTTTTTTGGGGTTTTTTTTCCCCCATTTTTTGGGGGGAATTTTCTCGATTTTTTTTTTTAAATTTTCCTTCCTTTTTGATAGTTTTTCCTCTTTTTGGGGGGAATTTTCCCGAATTTTTTTTATTTTCCCAAACTTTTTGGGGGAATTTTCTCGATTCTTTTTTTTTTTTTTAATTTTCCTTCATTTTTAAAAATTTTCCCGATTTTTGGAAATTTTCCCGAATATTTTTAATTTTCCCGAATATTTTTTAAAAATTTCCCTAATTTTTAAATTATTTTCCTCTTTTTTTGGGGGTTTTTTTTCCCCATTTTTGGGAATTTTCCCGAATTTTTTTTCTAATTTTCCCGAATTTCTTTTTTAATTTTTCCCTCTTTTTCCTTTTTCCTCCTTTTTTGGGTTTTTTCCCCCATTTTTTGGGGGGAATTTTCCCGAATTTTTTTAAATTTTCCCGAATTTTTTTAAAATTTTCCCAATTTTTTTTTAATTTTCCCGAATTTTTTTTTAATTTTTCCCTCATTTTTAAATTATTTTCCTCTTTTTTGGGGTTTTTTTCCCCATTTTTTGGGGAAATTTTCCCGAATTTTTAATTTTCCCGATTTTTTTTTAATTTTCCCTTTTTTCCATTTTTCCTTCTTTTTTTTTGCTTTTTTCCCATTTTTTGGGGAATTTTCCCAATTTTTAAAATTTTTCCCGAATTTTAAATTTTCCGATTTTTCTAAATTTTCCCAATTTTTTTTAAATTTCCCTAATTTTTAAATTATTTTCCTCTTTTTTGGGGTTTTTTCCCCATTTTGGGGAATTTTCCCAATTTTTAATTTTCCCGATTTTTTTTAATTTTCCTTTTTTGGGTCATTTTTCCTCTTTTTTTTTTGCTTTTTCCCCCATTTTTGGGGGAATTTTTCCCAATTTTTAAATTCCCAAGATTTTTTTTGGGGAAATTTTCAATACTTTTTAAAATTTTTCCTAATTTTTAAATTATTTTCCTCTTTTTGGTTTTCCCCCATTTTTTGGGGGAATTTTCCCGAATTTTTTTTTTCTAATTTTCCCTAATTTTAAAAAAAAAATTCCCATTTTTGGGTCATTTTTCCTCTTTTTTTTTTGCTTTTTTCCCCATTTTTTTGAGGACAAACCAGGAAAATTTAGGATTTTTTAATCCCCTCCCCCTCCCCCCGCGGTTCTCCTTCAGGTCCGACCTTGCCGCCGCCCCTCCCCCCCTTATCGATCTCCTTATCGATCTCCTTATCGGGGGGGGGAGGGGCGAGCAGAGCCTTTTCTTCTCCAATTAATCATTAATTGCAATTAGCGAGAAGCTTATCGCAGCCTCGGGGGAGAGTTTGGGGAAAATGGGAAGTTTTGGGGGGAAAAAGTGGGAATTTGGGGAAGTTTTGGGGTGAAAAACTGGGAATTTGAGGGTTTTTGGGGAAGTTTTGGGGGAAAAATTGGGAATTTTGGGGATTTTTTAGTGGGAAAAAGTGGGAATTGGGGGATTGTTTAGTGGGAAAAATTGGGAATTTGGAGATTTTTGGGGGAAAATTGGAATTTGGGGATTTTTTTAGTGGGAAAAATTGGGAATTTGGGGATTTTTTAGTGGGAAAAATTGGGAATTTGGGGTTTTGGGAGTGAAAAATCGGGAATTTGGGGATTTTTTAGTGGGAAAAATTGGGAATTTGGGGATTTTTGGGGAATTTTTTGGGGGAAAAAATGGGAATTTGGGGATTTTTTTAATGGGAAAAATTGGGAATTTAGGGATTTTTGGGGGAATTTTTGGGGGAAAAACTGGGAATTTGAGGGTTTTTGGGGAAGTTTTGGGGGGAAAAATTGGGAATTTGGAGATTTTTGGGGGAAGAAAAGTGAATTTTTTTTTAGAAAAATAGGGATTTTGGGGGAGAAAATTGGGATTTTTTTGGGAAGAAAATTGGGATTTTTGGGGAAGAAATTTGGGATTTTTGGGTGGAAAACAGATTTTTGGGGAAGAAAATTGAGGTTTTCTTTGGAAAAATAGGAATTTTTGGGGGAGAAAATTGGGAAATTTTTGGGAAGAAAACTGAGATTTTTGGGGACTAAACCGGAGGGGTTTTGGGGTGAAAAACTGGGAATTTGGGGAATTCTGGTGGCCAGGAAGGAATTTTGATAGAATAAATGGGAATTTGGGGATTTTTAAATGGGAAAAATTGGGAATTTCGGCTTTTCGGGGAAGTTTTGGGGGGAAAAATTGGGAATTTGGGGTTTTTCGCGGTGAAAAAGTGGGAATTTGGGGAAGTTTTGGGGGAAAAATTGGGAATTTGGGGATTTTTTAGTGGGAAAAATTGGGAATTTCGGGTTTTCGGGGAAGTTTTGGGGGGAAAAATTGGGAATTTGGAGATTTTTGGGGAAGAAAAGTGAATTTTTTTTGGAAAAATAGGAATTTTTGGGGGAGAAAATTGGGATTTTTGGGGTCGAAAAGTGAGATATTTTGGGTGGAAAACTGAGATTTTTGGAGGAAGAAAATTGGGATTTTTGGGAATAAAAATGAGACTTTTTGGGAATCAAACTGCGAATTTTTTGGGAAGAAAATTGAGATTTTTGGGGAGAAAAATGAGATATTTTGGGGTAGAAAACGGAGGTTTTTTTGGGAAGAAAACCGAGATTTTTGGGGAAGAAAACGGAAGGTTTTCTTTGGAAAAATAGGAATTTTCGGGGTAGAAAACTGAGATTTTTGGGGTAGAAAACTGAGATTTTTGGGGTAGAAAACTGAGATTTTTGGGAAGAAAATTGGGATTTTTGGGGTAGAAAACAGAGATATTTTTGGGAAGAAAACTGAGATTTTTGGGGGAAAAAACTGCGAATTTTTGGGAATAAAACTGAGATTTTTGGGGAACAAAACTGAGACCTTTTGGGAAGAAATCTGAGATTTTTTTTTGAGGTAGAAAAACCCCAAAAAACCGCAAAAAAACCCCAAAATCCAAAACGCTTCCGCTTCGCCTTTATTGCGCATGCGCCAGCTCTCGGCATTACGTCATCCACCAGGGGGCGTGGCTTAGCCGAGGGCGCCGTTTGATTGACAGCGCGGCGG
Organism: Lichenostomus cassidix; assembly: GCF_008360975.1. NCBI lineage: Eukaryota > Metazoa > Chordata > Aves > Passeriformes > Meliphagidae > Lichenostomus > Lichenostomus cassidix. Next base: position 715,816 of record NW_028147279.1, on the reverse strand, counting down.
GCGTGGCTTAGGAAATCGCCTAACCTTTCCGCGCATGCGCAATGGAATCAATAGGATTGAATGGGGTGGGCGTGGCTAGGGCGGTGGGCGTGGCTTGTGGGGTTTGTGGGCGTGGTTTGGGGCTTGTGGGCGTGGTTTGTGAGTTTGTGGGCGTGGCTTGGGGTTTGTGGGCGTGGTTTGTGGTTCGTGGGCGTGGTTTGGGGTTTGTGGGCGTGGTTTGTGAGTTTGTGGGCGTGGTTTGGGGTTTGTGGGCGTGGCCTAGCAATGGCGGCTCTGCGCGTGCTCGTTGGGGTGAAGCGCGTCATTGACTTCGCCGTCAAGGTAATTTTGGGGGAAAAAATCCCCAAATTTGGGGGAAAAATCCCGAAATTCCCAAAATCCCGAAAATCTCCAGAATTGCCGGGAAGTGGAGAATGGGCGGAGCGTCCGGAATTCCCGAATTTCCGCCCGGAAATCCCAAATTTCCGCCCCAAAATCCCCCAAAAATCCAATTTCCCCAAAATCCCCAGATTTCCCCCTAAAGATCCGATTTTCATTCAAATCCCAACTTCCCCCCAAAATCCCAAATTTCTGCCCGAAAATCCCAAATATCCCAAATTTCCGCCCCAAAATCCCCAATTTCCGCCCGAAAATCGCAAATTTCTGCCCCAAAATCCCAAATTTCCTCCCCGAAAATCCTAAATTTCCCCCTGAAATCCCAGATTTCTCCCGGAAAATCCCAGATTTCTATCCCAAAATCCCAAATTTTCGCCGGAAAATCCCAAATTTCGTCCCCCAAAATCTCAAATTTCCACCCCGAAGTCCCTGAAAATCCCAATTTCCGCCCCAAAATCCGAAATTTCCGCCCCAAAATTCCGAATTTCTATCCCAAAATCCCAAATTTTCGCCCCAAAACCCCCGAAAATCCCAATTTCTTCCCCAAAATCGCAAATTTCCATCCCGAAGTCTCTGAAAACCCCAAATTTCTGCCCGAAAACCCCAAATTTCTCCTTCAAAATCTCAAATTTCCCCCCAAAATCCGAAATTTCATGAATCCCAGATTTCCCCCCAAAATCCCTAATTTGCCCCCGAAAATCCTAATTTTCTGCCCGCAAATCCCAAATTTCCCCCAATATTCCCGAATTTCCGCCCCAAATTCCCCCAAAATCCCAATTTTTCCTCCCAAAAACCCCATTTTCTCTCCCAAAACCCCAATTTCTTTCCCAAAGTCCCATTTTTCCCCCCAAAACACCAATTTTTTCCCCAAATTCCCCCCAAAATCCCATTTTTTCTCCCAAAAACCCCAATTTCTCTCCCAAAACCCCAATTTTTTCCCCAATTTTTCCCCAAAATCCCAATTTTTCCTCCTAAAAACCCCTTTTTCCCCCCAAAAAACCCCAATTTCTTTCCCAAAATCCCAATATTTATCCCCAAATTCCCCCAAAATCCCATTTTTCTCCCCAAAACCCCAAATTTTCCCCAAAACCCCATTTTTCCCCAAATTTTCCCCAAAATCCCAATATTTTCTCCCCAAAATCCCATTTTTTCCCCAAAAAATCCCAATTTCTTTCCCAAACCCCCAATTTTTACCTCCAAAATGCCCATTTTCTCTCCCAAAACCCCAATTTTTCTCCCCAAACCCCATTTTTTCACCCCAAAATCCCATTTTTCCCCCAAATCCCCAAAACCCCAGATTTTCCCAAATATTCCCAAATCCAATTTTCCCCCAAATTTCCCCCAAATCCCCAATTCTCCCCCCCAAACCCCCATTTTCCCCCAAAATACCATTTTTCCCAAAATCCATTTCCCCCAAATTTCCCCCAAATCCCAATTTTCAAATTTTCCCAAAACCCCAAATTTTCCCCAAAATCCCAATTCTCCCCTCAAAATCCAAATTTTCCCTAAATTTTCCCCAAAATCCCAATTTTCCCCAATAACCCCAATTCCTCCCAACATTTTTCCTGAACATTTCCCCCAAACTCCCCAATTTTTCCCCCAAAATCCATTTTTCCCCAAATTCCCAATCATTTTCCCCCAAACTCCCCTTTTTCCCCCAAAATCCCTATTTTCCCCCAAAACCCCAATTTTCCCCCAAATCCCCAAACCATTTTTCCCCCAAATTTCCCCAAAATCCCATTTTTCCCCCCAAAATCCCAATTTTCTCCTAAAAACCCCAATTTCTCTCCCAAAATCCCATTTTTTCCCTCCAAAAATCCCAATTTCTCTCCCAAACCCCAAATTTTTCCCTAAAATCCCCAATTTTTTCCCCAAATTTCCCTCAAAATCCCATTTTTTCCCCAATTTTTCCCCCCAAAATCCCTATTTTTCTCTCCCAAAACCCCAATTTTTCCCCAAATTTTCCCCAAAATCCCATTTTTTCCCCCAAAATCCCATTTTTTCTTCTCAAAAACCCCATTTTCTCTCCCAAAATCCCATTTTTTCCCCAAATTTCCCCCCAAATCCCCAATTTTTCCCCCCAAACTCCCAATTTTTCCCCCAAATCCCATTTTTCCCCCAATTTTTCCCCCCCAAATCCCTATTTTTCTCTCCCAAAACCCCAATTTTTTCCCCATTTTTCCCCCAAAATCCCATTTTTTCCCAAATTTCCCCGTTCCCAGGTCCGGGTCGCCCCGGGCGGCTCAGCAGTTCAGACCCAGGGAGTCAAACACTCTCTGAACCCTTTCTGTGAAATCGCTCTGGAGGAAGCTGTGAGGCTGAAAGAGGCTGGAAAAGTCAGTGAGATCATCGTGGCAACTCTGGGCACCAAGGCCAGCCAGGTGAGAGGTTTATTTTTTAATTTTTTGGGGATTTTTGGGAATTTTTTGGGGTTTTTTTTTGATTTTTTGGGGGATTTTTATTGTATTTTTATCACATTTTTGTTGTATTTTTATTGGGGTTGTGGGGTTTTTTTTTTTTTGTGATTTCCTTGTCTTTTTATTGTGATTTTTTGGGGATTTTTATTGTGTTTTTATCATATTTGATTGTGACTTTTTCGTATTTCTATAGTATTTTTATTGCGTTTTTGTTGTGTTTTTATTGCGATTTTATGGTATTTTTGTTGCATTTTTGTTGCAATTTTTGTTGTGTTTTTGTTGTGGTTTTCGGGTGGTTTTAGGTTGGTTTTGGAAACACAAGAAAAATGGAAAAAAAAATGCAACAAAACCACAACAAAAAACACCCCAAAAGTACCCAAAAACCACCAAAAAAAAAAATCCCAAAAACCGTCCTGAAACCACTCAAAAAAGACAACAAAAATATCCCAAAAACCACCCAAAATCCCCCAAAAAAGGCTGAAAGAGGCTGGAAAAGTGAGTGAGATCATCGTGGCAACGCTGGGCACCAAGGCCAGCCAGGTGAGAGAAAAACACCCCAAAATCACCCCAAAAACAGCCCAAAATCACCCCAAAAATACCTGCAAAAATACCTGGAAAAATACCCCAAAATCACCCCAAAAATAGCCCAAAATCAGCCCAAAAAAACCCCCAAAACAGCCCAAAATCACCCCAAAAATAGCCCAAAATCACCCCAAAAATAGCCCAAAATCCCCCCCAAAATACCTGCAAAAATAGCCCAAAAATAGCCCAAAACCACCCCAAAACCAGCCCAAAATTACCTGCAAAAATAGCCCAAAAATAGCCCAAAAACACCCCAAAATCACCCCAAAAATACCTGCAAAAATAGCCCAAAAATACCTGCAAAAATAGCCCAAAAATACGTGCAAAAATACCCCAAAATCACCCCAAAATCAGCCCAAAAACAGCCCAAAATCACCCCAAAATCAGCCCAAAAATACCTGCAAAAATAGCCCAAAATAGCCCCAAAAACAGCCCAAAAATACCCCAAAATTGACCCAAAAATACCCCAAAACCAGCCCAAAAAATACCTGCAAAATCACCCCAAAACCAGCCCAAAAACACCCCAAAAATACCTGCAAAAGTAGCCCAAAATCACCCAAAAAAGCTGTGAGGCTGAAAGAGGCTGGGAAGGTCAGTGAGATCATCGTGGCAACACTGGGCAGTAAGGCCAGCCAGGTGAGAGAAAAACACCCCAAAAACAGCCCAAAAATAGCCCAAAATCACCCCAAAATCACCCCAAAAATACCTGCAAAAATACCCCAAAATCACCCCAAAAATAGCCCAAAAATAGCCCAAAATCACCTCACAATCAGCCAAAAAATACCTGCAAAAATACCCCAAAATCATCCAAAACAGTACAAAAATATCTGCAAAAACACCCCAAAATCAGCCAAAAATACCACAAAAATCACCCAAAAATCACCCCAAAAATACCTGCAAAAACACCCCAAAATTACCTGCAAAAATACCACAAAAATCACCCAAAACCAGCCCAAAAACACCCCAAAAATACCTGCAAAAGTAGCCCAAAATCACCCAAAAAAGCTGTGAGGCTGAAAGAGGCTGGAAAAGTGAGTGAGATCATCGTGGCAACTCTGGGCACCAAGGCCAGCCAGGTGAGAGAAAAACACCCCAAAAACTCCCCAAAAACAGCCCAAAATCAGCCCAAAAATAGCCAAAAAAAACCTGCAAAATCACCCCAAAAATACCTGCAAAAATAGCCCAAAATCATCCAAAACAGCACAAAAATAACTGCAAAAATACCCCAAAAATAGCCCAAAAATACCTGCAAAAATACCCCAAAATCACCCAAAAAAGCTGTGAGGCTGAAAGAGGCTGGGAAGGTCAGTGAGATCATCGTGGCAACTCTGGGCACCAAGGCCAGCCAGGTGAGAGAAAAACACCCCAAAATCAGCCCAAAAACTCCCCAAAAACAGCCCAAAATTGACCCAAAAACCACAGCAAAACCATAGCGAGAGTACAAGAAAATTACCCCAAAAACAGCCAAAAAACGCCACAAAAACGCAACAAAAATGCAACAAAAACACCTGAAAATTACCCCAAAAATAGCTCAAAACCATCCTAAAAACACCCCAAAAACCATCCTGAAACCACCCAAAACCCACGACAAAAATACCCAAAAAAAGCCCTAAAAATACCCCAAAATGACCCAAAAAAGGCTGAAAAACGCTGGGAAGGTCAGTGAGATCATCGTGGCAACTCTGGGCACCAAGGCCAGCCAGGTGAGAGAAAAACACCCCAAAATCAGCCCAAAAATAGCCCAAAATCACCCCAAAAATAGCCCAAAATCACCCCAAAATCAGCCCAAAAATACCTGCAAAAATACCCCAAAATCACCCCAAAAATAGCCCAAAATCAGCCCAAAAAAAACCCCAAAACAGCCCAAAAATAGCCCAAAACCAGCCCAAAAATACCTGCGAAAACATCCCAAAATCACCCCAAAAATGGCCCAAAATCACCCCAAAAATAGCCCAAAATCCCCCAAAAAATACCTGCAAAAATACCCCAAAAACACCCCAAAATCATCCCAAAAATACCTGGAAAAATACCCCAAAACCAGCCCAAAAATACCCCAAAATCACCCCAAAACCAGCCCAAAAATAGCCCAAAACCACCCCAAAACCAGCCCAAAATCACCCCAAAATTAGCCCAAAATCCCCCCAAAAATACCTGCAAAAATCCCCCAAAATCACCCCAAAATCAGCCCAAAATTACCCCAAAAAATACCCAAAAACCACCTCGAAACCCTCCCAAAACCACCCCAAAATTGCCCTAAAAATCATCCCAAAAACCATCCTGAAATCCCCCAAAACCACCCCAAAAACTGCCCCAAAATCACCCTAAAAACAGCCAAAATCACCTGAAAAATACCCCAAAAAATACCTTTTTTTGTTGTATTTTTTGGGTAATTTGGTTCCTTTTTTTGGTATTTTTATTGCATTTTTGTTGTGGTTTTAATTTGATTTTTTTGTAGTTTTATTGTGATTTTTGTTGTATTTTTATTGTGATTTTTATTTTGATTTTTATGATATTTTTGTTGTGTTTTGGTGGTTTTTGGGATATTTTCAGGAATATTTTCAGGATATTTTTGGGATATTTTTGTGACATTTTCAGGACATTTTGGGGATATTTTTGGGATTTTTTTGGGGTTTTTTTAAAATTATTTTTCCGGGATATTTTCAGAATATTTTTGTGACATTTTCAGGATATTTTCAGGATATTTTTATGATAATTTCAGGATATTTTTTGGATATTTTGGGATATTTTCAGTGTATTTTTAGGATATTTTGGGGATATTTTCAGGATATTTTTGGGATATTTTTGGGATATTTTGGGGATATTTTTGTGACATTTTTAGGATACTTTCAGTGACATTTTCAGGACATTTTCAGGATATTTTTGGGATATTTTCCGTGATATTTCTATGATAATTTCAGGATAATTTCGGGATTTTTTCAGGATATTTTTGGGATATTTTCAGGACATTTTCAGGATATTTTTATGATAATTTCAGGATATTTTTGGGATTTTTTCAGGATATTTTCAGGACATTTTTAGGATATTTTTGGGATTTTTTCAGTGATATTTTTATGATAATTTCAGGATATTTTTGGGAGATTTTGGGGATGTTTTTAACCCCTTCCTGCCCGCAGGAAACCCTCCGCACAGCCCTGGCCGTGGGATATTTTTGGGATATTTTCAGGATATTTTTGGGATATTTTCAGGATATTTTGGGGACATTTTCAGGATATTTTCAGGATTTTTATGGGACATTTTCAGGACATTTTCAGGATATTTTGGGGATATTTTCAGGATATTTTCAGGATATTTTCGGGATATTTTTAGGATATTTTCAGGATATTTTCAGGATATTTTTTGGATATTTTCAGTGTATTTTCAGGATATTTTCAGGATATTTTCGGGATATTTTTGGGATATTTTTGGGATATTTTCAGGATATTTTTGGGATATTTTCAGGATATTTTCAGGATATTTCTATGACATTTTCAGGATATTTTTGAGATATTTTCCGTGATATTTCTATGATAATTTCAGGATAATTTCGGGATATTTTCAGGATATTTTTGGGATATTTTCAGGATATTTTTGGGATATTTTCAGGACATTTTCAGGATATTTTTATAATAATTTCAGGATATTTTTGGGATTTTTTCAGGATATTTTCAGGACATTTTTAGGATATTTTGGGGATATTTTCAGGATACTTTCGGGATTTTTCCAGGACATTTTTAGGATATTTTCAGCGATATTTTTATGATATTTTCAGGATATTTTCGGGATATTTTTGGGATATTTTCAGGATATTTTGGTGACATTTTCAGGATATTTTCAGGATATTTTCAGGAGATTTCAGTGACATTTCTAGGATAATTTCAGGATAATTTCAGGATATTTTTGGAGATATTTTTATGATAATTTCAGGACATTTTGGGTATATTTTTAACCCCTTCCTGCCCGCAGGAAACCCTCCACACAGCCCTGGCCGTGGGATATTTTTGGGATTTTTTCAGGATATTTCAGTGATATTTCTATGATATTTTCAGGATATTTTTAGGATATTTTCAGGATATTTTTGGGATAATTTCAGGATATTTTGGGTATATTTTTAACCCTTTCCTGCCTGCAGGAGACCCTGAGGACAGCCCTGGCCATTGGCTGGTTTTGGGATAATTTCAGGATATTTTCAGTGATATTTCTATGATATTTTTATGATAATTTCAGGATAATTTCAGGATATTTTGGGTGTATTTTTAACCCTTTCCTGCCCGCAGGAGACCCTCCGCACAGCCCTGGCCGTTGGCTGTTTTTGGGATAATTTCAATGTGTTTTTGTCAATAATTTCAGGATATTTTCAGGATATTTTTGGGATGATTTCAGGATATTTTGGGTATATTCCAGACAATTTTAACCCTTTCCTGCCCGCAGGAGACCCTGAGGACAGCCCTGGCCGTTGGCGCAGACCGGGCGGTGCTGGCCGAGGTGGGGGAGGGGCAGGTAGCCCCCGGGCCTCTGCAGGTAGCCACAGCGCTGGCCGGGCTGGTGGGGAAACTGCAGCCACAGCTGGTGCTGCTGGGGAAACAGGTGAGACATTATAGAGACCTTATAGATCCTATAGAACCCTATAGAGACCCTATAGAACACTATAGAACCCTATAGAGATCCTGTAGAGATCCTATAGAATCCTATAGATCTCTGGTGGGGAAACTGCAGCCCAACCTGGTGCTGCTGGGGAAACAGGTGAGACCCTATAGATCCTATAGAGAACACTATGGAACCCTATAGAGATCCTATGGAGATCCTATAGAATCCTATAGATCCTGGTGGGGAAGCTGCAGCCTCAGCTGGTGCTGCTGGGGAAACAGGTGAGACCCTATAGATCCTATAGAGACCCTATGGATCCCTATAGAGACCCTATAGAGACCCTATAGAACACTATGGAACCCCATAGAGATCCTATGGAGATCCTATAGAATCCTATAGATCCTGGTGGGGAAACTGCAGCCCAACCTGGTGCTGCTGGGAAAGCAGGTGAGACCCTATAGAGACCTTATAGATCCCTATAGACCCTATAGAACACTATAGAGACCTATAGAATCCTATAGATCCCTATAGAATCATATAGATCCTGGTGGGGAAACTGCAGCCTCAGCTGGTGCTGCTGGGGAAACAGGTGAGACATTATAGAGACCTTATAGATCCCTATAGACCCTATAGAGACCTATGGAACCCTATAGAACCCTATAGAGATCCTATAGAGATCCTATAGAATCCTATAGATCTCTGGTGGGGAAACTGCAGCCCAACCTGGTGCTGCTGGGGAAACAGGTGAGACACTATGGATCCTATAGATCCCTATAGAACCCTATAGATATCATATAGATCCCTATAGACCCTATAGAACCCTACAGTGACCCTATAGAGATCCTATAGAATCATATGGATCCTGGTGGGGAAGCTGCAGCCCAACCTGGTGCTGCTGGGAAAGCAGGTGAGACACTATAGAGACCTTATAGAGACCTTATAGATCCCCTACAGACCCCTATAGACACCTCTGTTCCCCAAAGATCCCTATAGCTCCCCTATAGCTCCCCTATAGAGCCCCCTCTATCCCCTTACAGACTCCCCTCTATCCCCTATAGCTCCCCCCTAGATTCCCTATAGACCCCTATAGGCTCCCCTATAGATCCCCTATAGACCCTATAGATACCTCTATCCCCTACAGATCCCCTATAGACCCCTATAGACCCTATAGATCCCCTCTAGACCCCTATAGGCCCCTATAGCTCCCCTATAGATCCCCTATAGGCTCCCCTATAGCTCCCCTACAGACCCCTATATCCCCTATAGATCCCTACAGACCCCTACAGATCCCTCTAGATCCCCTATAGACCCCTAGATCCCCTCTAGCTCCGCTCTAGCTCCCCTACAGACCCCTATAGATGCCCCAAAGATCCCCTATAGACCCCTACAGACCCCCTATAGCTCCCCTATATATCTCCCCAGGCGATCGATGACGACTGCAACCAGACCGGGCAGCTGCTCCACCCTATAGATCCCTATAGATCCCCCATTGCTCCCCTACAGATCCCCTATAAACCCCTACAGCTGCTCTCTAGACCCCTCTAGATCCCCTATAGACCCTACAGATCCCCTCTAGCTCCCTACAGATTCCCTCCACCCCCTCTAGATCCCCTATAGACCCTCTAGACGCCTAGAGATCCCTTCTAGATCCCTACAGACCCCCTCTAGACCCCTATAGGCTCCCCTATAGATCCCCTGCAGCTCCCCTATAGACCCCTACAGACCCCTATAGCTCCCCTATAGCTCAGATCCCCTACAGATCCCCTCTAGATCCCCTATAGATCTCCCTTCTCTCTCCCCTCAGGCGATCGATGACGATTGTAACCAGACCGGGCAGCTGCTCCACCCTATAGATCCCTTACAGATCCCCTATAGACCCCTATAGACCCCTCTAGATCCCCTACAGACCCCTTTAGCTCCCCTCTATCCCCCATAGATCCCCTATAGATCCCCTATATATGTATATATATATCTCTATATCTCCTCAGGCAATTGATGACGACTGTAACCAGACCGGGCAGCTGCTCCACCCCTATAGACCCTATAGACCCTCTAGATCCCCTACAGACCCCTATAGATCCCCCATTGCTCCCCTACAGATCCCCTATAAACCCCTATAGCTCCTCTCTAGACCCCTCTAGATCCCCTATAGACCCTCTAGACGCCTATAGATCCCCTCTAGATCCCTACAGACCCCCTCTAGACCCCTATAGGCTCCCCTATAGAGCCTTATACACCCCTCTAGACCCCTCTAGACCCCTCTATCCCCTACAGATCCCCTATATATATATATATATATCTCTATATTCTCCCCTCAGGCGATCGATGACAACTGTAACCAGACCGGGCAGCTGCTCCACCCCTATAGATCCCTAAAGCTCCCTTCTAGATCCCCTCTATCCCCTCTATCCCCTACAGATCCCCTATATCTCCCCTCTATCCCCTATAGATCTCTATATATCTCTATATTCTCCCCTCAGGCGATCGATGACAACTGTAACCAGACCGGGCAGCTGCTCCACCCCTATAGATCCCCTCTAGCTCCCCTCTATCCCCCATAGATCCCCTCTAGACCCCTCTATCCCCTCTAAATCCCCTATATATATGTATATTTGTCTCTCTCTCCCCTCAGGCGATCGATGACGACTGCAATCAGACCGGGCAGCTGCTCGCCGCCATGTTGGATTGGCCGCAGGTAGGCCGCGCGCGGGGCATGCCGGGATACGCCGGGGCAAGGGGGGATATATCCCACAGTGCACCGCGGTAATGGGGGGTGTGTATCCCAGAATGCACTGCTTCCTGCCGCGGGGAATTGTGGGATATACTCACCCCCTAGGCGCGGGGGGTTGTGGGATATATTCACCCCCTAGGCGCGGGGGGTTGTGGGATATATTCACCCCTGTGGGAATTTGTGTTGGGAACTGGGAATGGACTGGTTTGTACTGGGAATTTCCTGCTCCAAACTGGGAATTGACCAGTTTAAACTGGGAATTGACCAGTTTAAACTGGGAATTGACCAGTTTAAACTGGGAATTTCCATCCCAAACTGGGAATGGACTGGTTTGTACTGGGAATGCACTGGTTTGTACTGGGAATGCACTGGTTTGTACTGGGAATGGACGAGTTTAAACTGGGAATGGACCGGTTTGTACTGGTTTGTACTGGGAATGGACTGGTTTGTACTGGTAATTTCCATCCCAAACTGGGAATGGACTGGTTTGTACTGGGAATGGACTGGTTTGAACTGGGAATGGACTGGTTTGTACTGGGAATTTCCATCCCAAACTGGGAATTGACCAGTTTGTACTGGAATTTCCTGTTCCAAACTGGTTTTTCCATCCCAAACTGGGAATTTTCCAGTTTATACTGGGATTTCCTAATCCAAACTGGTATTTTCCCATCCCAAACTGGGAATTTCCTGTTCCAAACTGTTTTTTCCATCCCAAACTGGTAATTTCTCCCCCCAAACTGGTAATTTTCCAGTTTATACTGGGAATTTCCATCCCAAACTGGTAATTTTCCATTCCAAACTGGGAATTTCCTATTCCAAACTGCTATTTTTTCCCCCCAAACTGGGAATTTCTCCCCCAAACTGGTAATTTCTCCCCCAAACTGGTATTTTCTCCTCCCAAACTGGTATTTTTTCAATCCAAACTGGGAATTTCCATCCCAAACTGGGAATTTCCATCCCAAACTGGTATTTTTTCCCCCCAAAGTGGTATTTTTTCACCCCAAACTGCTATTTTTTCCATTCCATTCCTATTCCAAACTGGGAATTTCCATCCCAAACTGCTATTTTCTCCCCCCAAACTGGTATTTCTGCCCCCAAACTGGGAATTTTTCCCCCCAAACTGCTATTTTCTCCCCCAAACTGGGAATTTCCCATTCCAAACTGGTAATTTCTCCCCCAAACTGGTTTTTTCTCACCCAAACTGGTTATTTTTCCATCCCAGACTGTTTTTTTTCCATTGCATTCCATCAACAGGTATTTTCCCCCAAACTGAGGTTCAATCCTAATTGGGATTCCACTTTCTTTCAATTTCCATCCCAAACTGCTATTTCCTCACTGGACGAATTTTCCCCCAAACTGGGAATTCCCTATTCCAAACTAAGAATTTCTCCCCCAAACATGATAATTTCTCCCCCAAACTAGGTTTTTTCTATCCCAAACTGATTTTGTCAACCCCAAAATGAGTAATTTTGTCCACCCAAACTGGTAATTTTGTCCCCAAACTGGTATTTTCTCACCCCAAACTGGGATTTCCTATTCAAACTGAATTTTCAGTTTATATTGGGACACCTCTCTCCCAAACTGCTATTTTCCAATGACTGATTTTCCCTAAACTGGTCATTTCTCCACCAAACTGCTAATTTTCCACCCAAATGGTATTTTCCATCTCAAACATACTTTCTTCCCCAAACTTGAAATTTTACACCCAAGCTGCTAATTTTCTCCCCAAACTGGGAATTTTCCGGTTTATACTGGTATTTTCACAAACTGGTATTTTTCCATCCCAAACTGGGAATTTTCCAGTTTATACTGGTAATTTTCCCCCCCAAACTGGTATTTTCTCCCCCCAGGGCTCCCTCTCAGGTTGAGGTGCAGGAAGATCAGTCAAGGTGGAGCGAAGATGATGGAGGTTTGAAACTCAAACTCAACCTACCGGCAGTTCTCACGCAGACCTGCGGCTGAACCAGCCCAGATACGCCACCTTTCCCAACATCATGCTGATTTTTTTGGGGATTTGTCGGATTGAGGTTTAATCAGAATTACAGGTTTTTATTCTGATTTTTTGGGGTTTTATTCTGATTTTTTGGGGTTTTTTTGGGTTTTTATTCTGATTTTGGGGTTTTTGGGGTTTTGGGGTTTTTATTCTGATTTTTAGGTTTTGGGTTTTGGGGGTTTTGGGTTTTTGGGTTTTATTCTGATTTTTTGGGGTTTTTGAGGTTTTTATTCTGATTTTTTGGGGTTTTTGGGGGTTTTATTCTGATTTTGGGGTTTTATTCTGATTTTTGGGGTGTTTGGGTTTTTATTCCGACTTTTGGGGTTTTGGGGGTTTTAGAGGTTTTGGGGTTTTGGGGTTTCTATTCTGATTTTTTGGGGTTTTTTGGGGTTTTTATTCTGATTTTTTTGGGGTTTTTATTCTGATTTTTTGGGTTTTTTTGGTTTTTTTTTTGGTTTTTTTGGGGGTTTTTTGGGGTTTTTATTCCGATTTTTTGGAGGTTTTTTGGGTTTTTATTCTGATTTTTTGGGGCTTTTTGGGGTTTTTTTGGGGTTTTTATTCTGATTTTTTGGGGGTTTTTTGGGGTTTTTGGGCGATGTTTTAGGGTTTTTTTGGGTTTTTTTTGAGGTTTTTATTCTGATTTTTTGGAGTTTTTTTGGGGTTTTATTCTGATTTTTTGGGGTTTTTTTGGGGTTTTTATTCTGATTTTTTTTGGGTTTTTTTGGGGTTTTTATTCTGACTTTTTGGGGTTTTTGGGGTTTTTATTCTGATTTTTGGGGTTTTGGGTTTTTGGTTTTTGGGGGTGTTTTGGGGGTTTTATTCTGATTTTTGGGGTTTTTTAGGGGGTTTTTATTCTGGTTTTGGGGTTTTTGGGGTTTTTATTCTGGTTTTTCCGGGTTCTTTGGGTGTTTTGGGGTTTTTGGGTTTATTGGTTGTTTTGGGGTGTTTTGGGGTTTTGGGGGTTTTAGGGGTTTTGGGGTTTTTCCTGATTTTGGGGTTTTTTGGGGAATTTCGGGTTTTATTCTGATTTTTTGAGTTTTAGGGGTGTTTTAGGGGTTTTTGTGTTTTGGGGGCTTTTAGGGGTTTGGGAGTTTTAGGGGTTTGGGGTTTTGGGGGATTTTGGGGTTTTTATTCTGATTTTTGGGGTTTTTTGGGGTTTTTATTCTGATTTTTAGGTTTTTGGGGTTTTTTGGAGTTTTATTCTGATTTTTGGGGTTTTTATTCTGATTTTTTGGGGTTTTTTTAGGGTTTTATTCTGATTTTTGGGGTTTTTTTGGGGTTTTTATTCTGATTTTTGGGGTTTTTGGGGTTTTATTCTGATTTTTTGGGGTGTTTTGGGGTTTTATTCTGAGTTTCTGGGGTTTTTGGGGTTTTTATTCTGATTTTTTGGGGGTTTTGGGGTTTTTATTCTGATTTTTGGGTTTTTTGGGGCTTTTTGGGTTTTTGGGTTGTTTTGGGGTTTTTGAGGTTTTTATTCTGATTTTTTGGGGTTTTTGGGGTGTTTTGGGGTTTTTATTCTGATTTTGGGGTGTTTTGGTTTTGGGGTGTTTTGGGGTTTTGGGGGTTTGGGGTTTTATTCTGATTTTTGGGGTTTTGGGGGTTTAGGATTTTTTTTTAATTTTTGGGGGTTTGGGGTTTTGGGATTTTGGGGTTTTTGGTGTTTCTGGGGTTTTTGGGGTTTTTTTGGTGGGTTTTGTTGGTGGGATTTTTGGGATTTTGGGGGGTTTTGGGTTTTTTTTTGGTTTTGTTTTTTGGGTGTTTTGGGGTTTATTTTGGTTTTGGGGTTTTTTTTGGGGTTTTTTTTTGGTTTTTTGTTTTTTGTTTGTTTTTCTCCTGTTTTTCTCATATTTTTTTCGTGTTTTTCCTCATATTTTCCTCCTCTTTTTCTCATGTTTTCCTTACATTTTTGTCATGTTTTTCTTGTGTTTTCCTCATGTTTTCCTCATGTTTTTCTCCTGTTTTTCTGCTGTTTTTGGGACATTTCCAGACCTGTTCCCCTTCCATTCCATTTCTCATGTATTTTTCAGGACAATTCCAGGTTGTTTTCCTCACATTTTAAACTGAATTTTAATTTGATTTTCCCACATTCCACTCAAATTCCCCAATTTTTCTCCAAAATTGCCTATTTTTCACCCAAATTCCCCAATTTTTCCTCATTTTTCTCCCCAAATTTTCCCATTTTTCTCCTGAATTCCCCACATTTCCCCCCAGTTCCCCATTTTTCACCCAAATTCCCCATTTTTCACCCAATTTCCTGTTTTTCACCCCAATTTCTGCACATTTCACCTGAAATTCCCCATTTTTTCCCCATTTTTCACCGAAATTCCCCATGTTTTCCCCATTTTTAACCAAACTCCCCATTTTTCTCCCCAGAAAGCCAAGAAGAAGCCCCTGCAGATCCTCCCAGCCGCAGATTTGGGAATTTCCCCATTTTTTCCCCATTTTTCCCCCGAATTGTCCCATTTTCCCCCCGAAATTCCCCATTTTTTTCTCCATTTCTCACTGAATTTCCCCATTTTTCACTGAAATTCCCCATTTTTTCCCCATTTTTTACCCCAATTTCCCCACATTTCCCCCAAAATTCCCATTTTTTCCCCATTTTTCATTGAAATTCCCCTTTTTTTCCCCATTTTTTACCCGGAATTCCCCATTTTTTTCCCCATTTTTCATCCCAAATTTCCCCATTTTTTCCCCATTTTTTCCCCATTTTTAACCAAACTCCCCGTTTTTCTCCCCAGAAAGCCAAGAAGAAGCCCCTGGAGATCCTCCCAGCTGCAGATTTGGGAATTTCCCCATTTTTTCCCCATTTTTCCCCCGAATTGTCCCATTTTTCACCCCAAATTCCCCATTTTTTCCCTATTTTTCACCCAAATTCCCCATTTTCCCCCTGAATTTCCCGATTTTTGACCAAAATTCCCCATTTTTTCCCCATTTTTTCTCCATCTTTTCCCCATTTTTCACTGAAATTCCCAATTTTTCCTCCATTTTTCACCCAAAATTCCCATTTTTTCCCCATTTTTAACCAAACTCCCCGTTTTTCTGCCCAGAAAGCCAAGAAGAAACCTCTGCAGATCCTCCTAGCTGCAGATTTGGGAATTTCCCCATTTTTTCCCCATTTTTCACCCCAAATTCCTCATTTTTTACCAAAAATTCCCCATTTTTTCCTTATTTTTCACCAAAATTCCCCATTTTCCCCCTGAATTTCCCCATTTTTCACCGAAATTCCCCATTTTTTCCCCGTTTTTAACCAAACTGCCCGTTTTTCTCCCCAGAAAGCCAAGAAGAAGCCCCTGCAGATCCTCCCAGCCGCAGATTTGGGAATTTCCCCATTTTTTCCCCATTTTTCCCCGAATTGTCCCATTTTTCACCAAAAATTCCTCATTTTTAACCAAAAATTCCCCATTTTTTCCCTATTTTTCACCCAAATTCCCCATTTTCCCCCTGAATTTCCCGATTTTTGACCAAAATTCCCCATTTTTCCTCCATTTTTCCCCCATTTTTCCCCATTTTTCCCCATTTTTCACTGAAATTCCCATTTTTTCCCCATTTTTCCCCCCAAATTTTCCCCAAATTTCCATTTTTTCCCCATTTTTTCCCCATTTTTTCCCCATTTTTTCCCCATTTCTCACCCTGAATTTTCCCATTTTTTCCCCATTTTTAACCAAACTCCCCGTTTTTCTCCCCAGAAAGCCAAGAAGAAGCCCCTGCAGATCCTCCCAGCCGCAGATTTGGGAATTTCCCCATTTTTTCCCCATTTTTCCCCCAAATTGTCCCATTTTTCACCCCAAATTCCCCATTTTTTACCAAAAATTCCCCATTTTTTCCCTATTTTTCACCCAAATTCCCCATTTTTTCCCCCATTTTTCCCCATTTTTCCCCATTTTTCCCCCATTTTTCCCCCATTTTTCCCCATTTTTTCCCCATTTTTTCCCCATTTTCACGAAATTCCCCATTTTTCCCCGTTTTTAACCAAACTCCTGTTTTCTCCCCAGAAAAGAAGCCTCTGCAGATCCTCCCAGCTGCAGTTTGGGAATTTCCCATTTTCCCCATTTTTCCCCATTCCCCATTTTCCCCATTTTTTCCCATTTTCCCCATTTCTCACCCTGTTTTCCCATTTTTTCCCCATTTTAACCAAACTCCGTTTTCTCCCCAGAAAGCCAAGAAGAAGCCCCTGCAGATCCTCCCACCGCAGATTTGGGAATTTCCCCATTTTCCCCATTTTCCCCTAATTGTCCCATTTTTCACCAAAAATTCCTCATTTTTAACCAAAAATTCCCCATTTTTTCCCTATTTTTCACCCAAATTCCCCATTTTCCCCCTGAATTTCCCGATTTTTGACCAAAATTCCCCATTTTTCCTCCATTTTTCCCCCATTTTTCCCCATTTTTCCCCATTTTTCACTGAAATTCCCATTTTTTCCCCATTTTTCCCCCCAAATTTTCCCCAAATTTCCATTTTTTCCCCATTTTTTCCCCATTTTTTCCCCATTTTTTCCCCATTTTTTCCCCATTTTTTCCCCATTTTTTCCCCATTTCTCACCCTGAAATTCCCATTTTTCCCCATTTTTAACCAAACTGCCCATTTTTCTCCCCAGAAAGCCAAGAAGAAGCCCCTGGAGATCCTCCCAGCCGCAGATTTGGGAATTTCCCCAAATTCCTCTCGACTGAAAATCCTGAAAATCGAAGAACCTCCAGCCAGGGGGGGAGGGGAGAAGGTGGAGAGTGTGGAGAGCCTGCTGGGGAAACTGAGGCAGGCAGGGAGGATCTGAGACCAGTATGGACCAGTACGGACCAGTTTGGACTGGTATGGACTGTAGGAACCAGTAGGAACCAGTATGAACCAGTGCCTTCCCAGTTCAGCCCAGTTCAATCCCAGTATAAACCAGTTCAGCCCAGTTCAATCCCAGTTCCCTCCCAGTTCATCCCAGTATAAACCAGTATAAACCAGTCCATCCCAGTTCGTCCCAGTATAAACCAGTTCGTCCCAGTTCATTCCAGTATAAACCAGTATAAACCAGTTCATCCCAGTGCCTTCCAGTGCCATCCCAGTATAAACCAGTTCATCCTAGTTCATCGCCAGTTCAATCCCAGTCCAATCCCAGTTCATCCCAGTATAAATCTGTTCGTCCCAGTTCATCCCAGTAGAAACCAGTAGAAACCAGTAGAAACCAGTGCCAGCCCAGTGCCTTCCCAGTGCCATCCCAGTTCATCCCAGTTCGTCCCAGTTCAATCCCACTATAAACCAGTTCATCCCAGTGCCATCCCAGTCCAATCTCAGTTCATCCCAGTATAAACCAGTTCAGCCCAGTTCGTCCCAGTTCATCCCAGTATAAACCAGTATAAACCAGTTCAGCTGAGTGCCTTCCGGTGCCATCCCAGTGGCATCCCAGTATAAACCAGTGCCATCCCAGTTCAGCCCAGTTGAATTACAGTTCATCCCAGTATAAACCAGTCTATCCCAGTTCATCCCAGTAACAACCAGTGCCTCCCAGTTTGGCGCTGCTGGGTTTTTTTTAATGGTTTCTGTGTCATCCCAGTATAAACCAGTATAAACCAGTCCGTCCCAGTGTCCTCCCAGTCCATCCCAGTCCAATCCCAGTATAAACCAGTTCCCTCCCAGTCCCTCCCAAGCCCCGCCCACTCCCTGCTCTCACCCAATAAAGGCGTGTCTGAGCGATGACGTCATCGTGGTCCTTGGGGCGTGGCCTGAGGGGGCGGGGCTTGGGGGCGGGGCGACATTTGGGGTTTTCGAGGGTTTCGCCCAGTATAGCCCAGTATGGACCAGTATAGACCAGTATGAACCAGTTCGGCACTGGCGAGCTCCCAGTTTGATCCCAGTTTGCTCCCAGTTCATCCCAGTCTGTCCCAGTATGATCCGCTGGGCTCCCAGTTCATCCCAGTTTGATCCCAGTTCTTCCCAGTTTCTCCCAGTTTGATCCCAGTTTGTCCCATTGCCAACCAGTAAATCCCAGTTTGATCCTCAGGGGATCCCAGTTTGTCCCAGTTTGCCCCAGTCTGCTCCCAGTTTGGCCCCAGGGGATCCCAGTCCGTCCCAGTATGATCCTGTCAGGCTCCCAGTCCATCCCAGTCCATCCCAGTTCCTCCCAGTTCACTCCCAGTTTCTCCCATTGCCAACCAGTAAATCCCAGTTTGGCCCCAAGGGATCCCAGTCCATCCCAGTATGATCCTGTCGGGCTCCCAGTCCCTCCCAGTCCCTCCCAGTTCGCTCCCAGTCTGTCCCATTGCCAACCAGCTAATCCCAGTATGATCCTATTGGGGTCCCAGTTCGCTCCCAGTTCGCTCCCAGTCCCTCCCAGTTCCCCCCAATTCGCTCCCAGTCCCTCCCAGTTCGCTCCCAGTTCTTCCCATTGGGTTCCCCAGCGGCTCCGGTTGCCTAGCAACGCCCCGAGCTGTCAATCATCCTCGCCGCCCAATCACCGCTCGAGGCCCCGCCCCGGCCGCATGGGCGGGGCCAGCGCTCAGACTGACAGCCGCCTCCACCAATGGGAAAGGCCGACGGGAGCCGCCGACCAATCACGGCGCGGCAGGCCCTGCAGGCGGGGGCGGGCGGCCCCGTGCGCCCTCAGAGCCGGGGCGGCGGCGAAGATGGCGGCGGCGGACGGCGACGACTCGCTTTACCCCATCGCGGTGCTCATCGACGAGCTGCGCAACGAGGACGTGCAGGTAGCGCTGTCGCGACACGCAGGGGCTCTGTCGCGATAGGCGCGGGCTTTTCCCGCGGCCTGGCGGTTCGGAGGGCAATGCCAGCGAGCGGCGCTGAGGCCGATGGAGGCCGCGGCTATGAGACGGCCGCTGTGATTGGCTGAGGCGGCCTGCTCCCCTCAGGCGCGGGCCAATGGGCGGCGTTGTTACAAGCGTGAGGGGAGCGCTGGCCTTCCTGGGGGTTGGGGTGAAAGGCGCGTTCTGATTGGTCGATAGCGGTGTTTAGTTTGTTACGCGCGTTCTGATTGGTCGGCAGGGAAACCCACCCCCGCCCACCGCGGCGCCCCCTAGCGGCGGGGCAGCGCCGCGCTGTCCCCGCCCACCTCCTCCCCTCAGCCAATAGGAGCGCGAGGCCTAACCAGCGCCGCTCCTCATTGGCTGTTGCCCCACGTGGGAGGAGCCAATCGCGGCGCTCCTCTCTGCCGCGGCGCCGCTGCGGTGCTGTGAGACGGCGACGCTGATTGGCTGCGGCGCGCCGGGTGGGCGGAGTCAGCCGGGAGGGGTTTGGTTGCCACTTGGGGAGGTTTGTTTGCCACTTTGGGGTTATTTTTGCCTTTTTCTTCACTCTTTCCCCATTTTGCTGTGCTTTGTCCTCATTTTTCTGCTTTTTTTCCTCATTTTTCTGCCTTTTTCCTCATTTTCTGCATTTTTCCTTATTTCTCTGCCTTTTCCCCCATTTTCCTTTCTTTTCTCCCTTATTTTCCTACCTGTTTTTCAACCATTTTGCTTCATTTTCCTGAATTTTTTTCCCCTCATTTTCCTGATTTTTTCCTCCTCATTCTCCTGATTTTTCCTCCAAATTTTCCTGGTTTTTCCTTCTAATTTTCCTGATTTTTCCTCCTCATTTTCCTGATTTTTTCCCCTCATTTTCCTCATTTTTCCCTCATTTTTCTGATTTTTTCTCCTCATTTTCCTGATTTTTTCCCTCATTTACCTGATTTTTTTCCCTCATTCTCCTGATTTTTTCCTCCTCATTCTCCTGATTTTTCCTCCAAATTTTCCTGATTTTTCCTCCTCATTTTCCTCATTTTTTTCCCTCATTTTTCTGACTTTTTCCCCTCATTTTCCTGATTTTTTTCCCCTAATTTTTCTGATTTTTTCCCCTCATTTTCCTGATTTTTTCCTCCTCATTCTCCTGATTTTTCCTCCAAATTTTCCTGATTTTTTTCCCTCATTTTCCTCATTTTTTCCCCTCATTTTCCCAATTTTTTCCCATCATTTTCCACCCATTTTTGCCCAAATTCCTGATTTTTCTCCCCATTTTTCCCTCCCAGCTGAGGCTCAACAGCATCAAGAAACTCTCGACCATCGCTTTGGCTTTGGGAGTTGAGAGAACCAGGAGTGAACTTCTGCCTTTCCTCACCGGTAAATTCGGGGAAAAAATCCCCAAAATTTGGGGGAAAAATCCTCAAAATTTGGGGAAAAAATCCCTAAAATTGGGGGGAGAAAACTCAAAAAATTGGGGAAAAAATCCCCAAATTTGGGGAAAAAAATTCCCAAAATTTGGGCAAAAAGTCCCCAAAATTGGGGGAGAAAATGCCAAAAATTGGGGGAAAAATCCCCAAAATTGGGGGGAGAAAATCCCAATAATTAGAGGGAGAAATCCTCAAAAATTGTGGGAAAAATCCCCAAAAATTGGGAGAAAAATCCCCAAAATTTGGGGGAAAAAAATCCCCAAAACTGGGGGGAGAAATTCCCAAAATTGGGGAAAAAATCACCAAAATTTGGGGAAAAAATCCCAATATTTAGAGGGAGAAATCCTCAAAAACTGGGGGAGAAATCCTCAAAATTTGGGGAAAAAATCCTCAAATTTTGGGGTGATTTTTGGGCATTTTTGGGATGTTTTTGGGCTATTTTTGGGGTGGTTTTGGGGCTGTTTTGGAAGTTATTTTTGGGCTGTTTTGTTTGTGGTTTTTGGGGCATTTTTGGGGCATTTTTTGGTGATTTTCAGGTGGTTTCTTGGGGTGTTTTTGGGGCATTTTTGGGTGATTTTTGGTGATTTTCAGGTAGTTTCTTGGGGTGTTTTTGGGGCAGTTTTGGGGCAGTTTGGGGTTGTTTTTCTCACAATTTCAGGGTGATTTTGGAGCATTTTTAGCCTGGTTTTTGGAGTGATTTTCGGGCATTTTGGGGCAATTTTTAGGGCAGTTCTGGGGTGTTTTGCTCGTGTTTTTGGGCTATTTTTGGGGTGTTTTTGGGGCGTTTTTTGGGGTGTTTTCTGGACTATTTTTGGGGTGGTTTTGTTGGTTTTTTGGGGTGTTTTGGGGATGTTTTGTGGTTTTTGCGGCATTTTGGGGTCATTTTTCCCTAATTTTAGGGTTTTATTGGCTGTAGTTGTCATTCCTACATTGTGGGCGTGGCTTAGACCCACTGGGCGTGGCCTGGCGATGATTGACAGCTGTCAGTCACCTCACCTGTCCCACCAAACCTCATTTACAATGAGAACAATGAATGATAGGCAGGCAGTGGGCGTGGTTAGGAGGCTGTGGGCGTGGTTTGGGTGCGGTGGGCGTGGCCTGGGGGATGATTGACACCTGTCAGTCACCTCACCTGTCCCACCTGTCCCACCAAACCTCATTTACAATAAAAACAACAAACTATAGGCAGGCAGTGGGCGTGGCTTGTGCATTGTGGGCGTGGTTTGGATGCAGTGGGCGTGGTTTGGGTCCGGTGGGCGTGGCCTGGGGATGATTGACAGCTCACCTGTCCCCCCAGACACGATCTACGACGAGGATGAGGTGCTGCTGGCAGCCTGTGGGCGTGGTTTGGGTGCGGTGGGCGTGGTTTGGATGTAGTGGGCGTGGTTTGGGTGCGGTGGGCGTGGCCCGGGGGATGATTGACAGCTCACCTGTCCCACCTGTCCCCCCAGACACGATCTACGACGAGGATGAGGTGCTGCTGTCAGGCAGTGGGCGTGGTCAGGGTGATGTGGGCGTGGTTTGGGTGCGGTGGGCGTGGCCCTGGGGATGATTGACAGCTCACCTGTCCCACCTGTCCCCCCAGACACGATCTACGACGAGGATGAGGTGCTGCTGGCGCTGGCAGAGCAGCTGGGAACCTTCACTGCGCTCGTCGGGGGACCTGAGTTTGTGCACTGCCTGCTGGTGGGTGAGGGGAACTCACCTGGGGACTCACCTAGGGGGGAAAAACACACCTGAGTTTGTGCACTGCCTGCTGGTGGGTGAGGGGAACTCACCTGGGGACTCACCTAGGGGGGAAAAAATCACACCTGGGGGGGAAAAACACACCTGGGGACTCATCTGGGGGGGAAAAACTCACACCTGAGTTTGTGCACTGCCTCTGGTGGGTGAGGGGAACTCACCTGGGAGCTTACCTGGGGGGAGAAACTCACCTGGAGAGGGGAAAACTCACCTGAGTTTGTGCACTGCCTGCTGGTAGGGAAACTCACCTGGGAGCTCACCTGGGGGGAGAAACACACCTGAGTTTGTGCACTGCCTGCTGGTGGGTGAGGGGAACTCACCTGGGGGGGAAAAACTCACCTGGAGGGCCAAAAATGGACTTTGTGGGGCAAACAACACACCTGGGGAAACCAAAAACATACCTGGGCTCTCATCTCGACATACCTGGGCACACCTGGGGGTCAGCTAGGGTCATCTGAGGGTCACCTGACAACACTGAGGGTCATTCAGACATGGCTGGTAGTTATCTGGTTACACCTGGTGGTCACCTGGGCACACCTGGGGGTCATTGAGGGTCATCTGAGGGTCATTTGGAGACACTGAGGGTCAGCTGAAGGTGTCCTGAAGGTCGCCTAGACATACTGGAGGTCACTCGGTGGTCATTTGATGGCCATTTAGCCACTCCTGGTGGTCACACCTGGTGGTCAGTGGTCACCTGGTGGTCACCTGATGGTCACTCTGTCCCCAGCCACCCCTGGAGAGCCTGGCCACAGTGGGGAGACATTGGTGTGACACTCGATGGTCATCTGAGGGTCACTCGATGGTCATTTAGGGATTGCCTGGTGGTTACCTGGTCACACGTGGTGGTCACCTGATGGTCACTTTGGGATTACCTGGTGGTCACCTGATGGTCACTCTGTCCCCCCAGCCCCCCCTGGAGAGCCTGGCCACGGTGGAGGAGACACTGGTGTGACATCAGGGACAGTGATGGCCATTCAATGGTCACCTGAGGGTCATTTAGCCACTCCTGGTGGTCACACCTGGTGGTCAGTGGTCACCTGGTGGTCACCTGATGGTCACTCTGTCTCCAGCCACCCCTGGAGAGCCTGGCCACGGTGGAGGAGACACTGGTGTGACACCAGGGACAGTGATGGCCATTCAATGGTCATTAGATGGCCATTTAGCCACTCCTGGTGGTCACACCTGGTGGTCAGTGGTCACCTGGTGGTCACCTGATGGTCACTCTGTCCCCCCAGCCCCCCCTGGAGAGCCTGGCCACGGTGGAGGAGACGGTGGTTCGGGACAAGGCGGTGGAGTCGCTGCGGTCAGTGTCCCACGAGCACTCGCCGCCCGACCTGGAGGGTCACTTCGTGCCGCTGGTCAAGCGGCTGGCCGGAGGCGATTGGTTCACCTCGCGCACCTCGGCCTGCGGCCTCTTCAGCGTCTGCTACCCGCGAGTGTCCAGCCCCGTCAAGGCCGAGCTGCGCCAGTGAGTGACCGGCGGGGGTTGGGGTCACTTGGGGTGGTTTGGGGGGGTTTGGGGTGGTTTGGGGTCATCAGGGAGTGACCAATGGGGTTTGGGGTCACTTGGGGTCATTTGGGGTCATTAATGAGTGACCAATGGGGTTTGGGGTCATTTGGGGTGGTTTGGGGTCATCAGTGAGTGACCATTGGGATTTGGGGTCACTTGGGGTCATTTGGGGTGCTTTGGGGTCTTTTGGGGTCACCAGGGAGTGACCAGTGGGGTTTGGGGTCATTTGGGGTCATCAATGAGTGACCAATGCAGTTTGGGGTGGTTTGGGGTCACTTGGGGTCACCAGGGAGTGACCAATGGGATTTGGGGTCATTTGGGGTCATCAGGGAGTGACCAATGGGATTTGGGGTCATTTGGGGTCACCAATGAGTGACCAACGGGGTTTGGGGTCACTTGGGGTCACCAGGGTGTATCCCAGGTGTCTCCAGGTGTCCCCAGGTGTATCTCAGGTATCCCCAGGTGTATCCCAGGTGTATCTCAGCTGTCCCCAGGTATCCCCAGGTGCGTCCCCAGCTGTCCCCAGGTGTGCTCAGGTGTGTCGCACCTGTCCCCAGGTACTTCCGGAACCTGTGCTCGGACGACACGCCCATGGTGCGCCGCGCCGCCGCCTCCAAGCTGGGCGAGTTCGCCAAGGTGCTGGAGCTGGAGCACGTCAAGAGCGAGATCATCCCCATGTTCTCCAACCTGGCCTCCGACGAGCAGGTGAGGCTCACCTGGGCACACCTGGGATACACCTGGAGAGAGAAAAACACACCTGGGGGGGAGAGAAACACACCTAGAGTGGAAAAGAAAAACACACCTGGGGGTCACCGTGTTCTCCAGCCTGGCCTCCGACGAGCAGGTGAGACACACCTGGGGACACCTGGGGACACCTGTAGGTTACCGGTACACACCTGTATTTACCTGCAGGACTCTGTGCGCCTCCTGGCGGTCGAGGCCTGTGTGAGCATCGCCCAGCTGGGCACACCTGAGCTCACCTGGGTGTATTTTAACATACATTAACATACATGAACTCACCTGGGGTTACCTGTACACACCTGTAACTTACCTGAGCACACCTGTAACTCACCTGTATTTACCTGCAGGACTCGGTGCGCCTCCTGGCGGTCGAAGCCTGTGTGAGCATCGCCCAGCTGGGCACACCTGGTGTCCATTAACACACAGTAACACACCTGTACACACCTGTAACTCACCTGAGCACACCTGTAACTCACCTGAGCACACCTGTTCTCACCTGCAGGACTCGGTGCGCCTCCTGGCGGTCGAGGCCTGTGTGAGCATCGCCCAGCTGGGCACACCTGAGCTCACCTGGGGTTACCTGTACACACCTGTAACTCACCTGAGGGTTACCTGTATTTACCTGCAGGACTCTGTGCGCCTCCTGGCGGTGGAGGCCTGTGTGAGCATCGCCCAGCTGGGCACACCTGGTGTACATTAACACACAGTAACACACCTGTACACACCTGTACACACCTGTACACACCTGTAACTCACCTGAGTACACCTGTATTTACCTGCAGGACTCTGTTCGCCTGCTGGCGGTGGAGGTGTGTGTGAGCATCGCCCAGCTGGGCACACCTGAGCTCACCTGGGGTTAACTGTACACACCTGTAACTCACCTGTATTTACCTGCAGGACTCGGTGCGCCTCCTGGCGGTCGAGGCCTGTGTGAGCATCGCCCAGCTGAGCACACCTGGTGTACATTAACACACAATAACACACCTGTACACACCTGTACACACCTGTGCACACCTGTAACTCACCTGTAACTCACCTGTAACTCACCTGTTCTCACCTGCAGGACTCTGTTCGCCTCCTGGCGGTGGAGGCCTGCGTGAGCATCGCCCAGCTGGGCACACCTGAGCTCACCTGGGTGTATTTTAACATACATTAACACACAGTAACACACAATAACACACCTGTGCACACCTGTAACACACCTGTAACTCACCTGTATTTACCTGCAGGACTCAGTTCGCCTCCTGGCGGTGGAGGCTTGTGTGAGCATCGCCCAGCTGGGCACACCTGGTGTACATTAACACACAGTAACACACCTGAGCACACCTGTAACTCACCTGTATTTACCTGCAGGACTCTGTTCGCCTCCTGGCGGTCGAAGCCTGTGTGAGCATCGCCCAGCTGCTGCCGCAGGAGGAGCTGGAGGGGTTGGTGATGCCGACGCTGCGCCAGGCGGCCGAGGACAAGTCCTGGCGGGTCAGGTACATGGTGGCCGACAAGTTCACCGAGGTGAGCACACCTGGGCACACCTGGGCACACCTGGGCACACCTGGGCAGGGTTTGGGGTGAATTGCAGGGAGTTTGGGGTGTTTTTTGGCTTTTTTTTGGGCATTTTTGGGGATTTTTGGGTGTTTTGGGAGCTCTGGAGGTGAGATTGGCACACCTGGGCACACCTGGGTGTCATTTGGGGTGAATTTTGGGGGATTTTTTGGTATTTTTTGGGCATTTTGGGGCATTTTTTGGGTATTTAGAGATGAGTTTTGGGGATTTCTGGGTGTTTTCGGAGCTCTCAAGGTGAGATTGGCACACCTGGGCACACCTGGGCATCATTTGGGGTGAATTTTGGGGAGTTTGGGGTATTTTTGGGGGCACTTTTGGGGTATTTAGGGATGAGTTTTGGGGATTTTTGAGTGTTTTGGGATGTCTTGAGGTGAGATTGGCACACCTGGGCACACCTGGGTATCATTTGGGGTGAATGTTGGGAGGTTTGGGGCATCTAGTGATGAGTTTTGAGGATTTTTGGGAATTTTGGGGGATTTTTTGGGTTTTTAAAACACTTTTTTGGGTCTATTTTGGCCAAATTTCGCTGGAATTTCGCTGGAATTTCTGGAAAATTCTGGGGAAATTCTGGGAATTTTTGGAATTTCAGGTTGACACACCTGGGCACACCTGGAACACCTCTTAGGGTCATTTTTGTGGCCATTATGGGCTATTTTAGGTCTAATTTGGCCAAATTTTGCTGGAATTTTGGGAAAATTTTGGGGAATTTTTGGGAATTTTTGGGAATTTCAGGTTGACACACCTGGGCACACCTGAAACACCTCTTAGGGTCATTTTTGTGGCCATTATGAGGCATTTTAGGTCTATTTTGGCCAAATTTCGCTGGAATTTCACTGGAATTTCGGGAAAATTTCGGGGAAATTTTGGGAATTTTTTGGAATTTTTGGAAATTTCGGGTTGGCACACCTGGGCACACCTGGGAATGTCTCAAAACACCATTTTTTTGTTATTTTGTGGCCATTATGGGCTATTTTGGGTCGATTTTGGCCAAATTTCGCTGGATTTTCATGGGAATTTCAGGAAAATTTTGCGGAAATTTTGGGAATTTTTGGGAATTTCGGGTTGGCACACCTGGGCACACCTGGAACACCTTTTGGGGTCATTTTTGGGGCTATTATGAGGCATTTTGGGGCTATTTTGGGTCTATTTTGTCCAAATTTCAATGGAATTTTGCTGGAATTTCGGGAAAATTTCGGGAAAATTTTGGGAATTTTTGGGGAATCCCAGGTGAGCCTCACCTGTCCCACCTGTCCCACCTGTCGTGCAGCTCCAGCGTGCCGTTGGCCCTGAGATCACCAAGACTGACCTGGTTGGAGCTTTCCAGAGCCTCATGAAGGACTGCGAGGCGGAAGTGAGAGCGGCGGCGTCCCACAAGGTCAAAGGTCAGCCAGAAACGTCCCCAAATTGGCCCCAAATTGTCCCCAGGTGGCCTCGATGACGTCATCTGTGTCTGAGGTTTCGAAAATGGCCCAAAATGACCCAGAAATGACCTTAAATAGCCCAAAAATGGCTTTAAATGACATCAAAATTGGTCTAAGATGTCATTATATGTTCTCAAAATGTCTCTAAATGTCCCCAAAATGTCCCCAAATGTCCCCAAATTGTCCCAAAATGGCCTTGATGACGTCATCTGTGTCTGAGGTTTCTAAAATGGCCCAAAATGACCCAGAAATGACCTTAAATGGTCCAAAAGTGACCCAAAAATGACCTTAAATGGCCGAAAAATGACCCAAAAATGACCTTAAATGGCCGAAAAATGACCCCAAATTGTCCCCAAATTGTCCCTGATGTCCCCAAATGTCTCTCACCTGTCTCACCTGTCTCTCTCTCACCTGTCCCACTCTCACCTGTCCCACTCTCACCTGTCCCACTCTCACCTGTGTCTCTCACCTGCCACAGAGTTCTGCGAGAATCTCTCCCCGGATTGCCGCGAAGCCGTGATCATGGGGCAGATCCTGCCCTGCATCAAGGTGAGACACACCTGGGGACACCTGGGGACACCTGGGGACACCTGGGGCACACCTGGGGCACACCTGGGCACACCTGGGGACACCTGGGGACACCTGGGGCACACCTGGGCACACCTGGGACACACCTGGGGACACCTGAGTTACCTGAGATACACCTGGGACACACCTGGGGACACCTGGGGATACCTGGGACACACCTGGGGGCATTTGGGACACACCTGGGATATACCTGGGGACATTTGGGGACACCTGGGATACATGGAGACAGCTGGAGTGGTGGGATATGAATGGAACACAGCTGTCCCACCTGTCCCAATCTCACCTGTCTGTATCTCACCTGTGCCAATCTCACCTGTCTCTCTCACCTGTCTCAATCTCACCTGTCTCCCCTGTCCATATCTCACCTGTCTCACGTTTCCCAATCTCACCTGTCTCTCACCTGTCTCACCTCTCCCTATCTCACCTGTCCGTATCTCACCTGTGTCTCTCACCTGTCTCACCTGTCCCAATCTCACCTGTCTCACCTGTCTCACCTCTCTCACCTGTCTGTATCTCACCTGTCTGTCCCTCACCTGTCTCCCCTGGCAGGAGTTGGTTTCCGACGCCAACCAGCACGTCAAGTCAGCTCTGGCCTCGGTGATCATGGGATTGTCACCTATCCTGGGCAAGGACAACACCGTCGAGCACCTGCTGCCGCTCTTCCTGGCGCAGCTCAAGGATGAGGTGAGAGACACACCTGGGCACACCTCAGCACACCTGAGATACACCTGGATACACCTGGGATACATAGGGATACAGCTGAGATATACCTGGGCACACCTGGGATACAGCTGAGATACACCTGGGCACACCTGGGCACACCTGGGCACACCTGGGATACACCTGAGATACACCTGGGCACACCTGGATACACCTGGATACACCTGGGCACACCTGGGCACACCTGGGCACACCTGGGTACACCTGGATACACCTGGGATACAGCTGAGATACACCTGGGCACACCTGAGATACACCTGGGTACACCTGGGGGTATTGGGGTTACACCTGAGATACACCTGGGGTACACCTGGGATACACCTGGATACACCTGGGATACACCTGAGATACACCTGGGATACATAGGGATACAGCTGAGATACACCTGGGCACACCTGGGCACACCTGGGCACACCTGGGTACACCTGGGGGTATTGGGGTTACACCTGAGATACACCTGGGGTACACCTGGGATACAGCTGGGCACACCTGGGGGTATTGGGGATGCATGGGGATACATTTGAGGTACACCTGAGCACACCTGAGATACACCTGGGCACACCTGAGTACACCTGGGTATACCTGGGCACACCTGGGGGTATTGGGGATACATGGGGATACATTTGAGGTACACCTGGGCACACCTGGATACACCTGAGCACACCTGAGATACACCTGAGATACACCTGGGCACACCTGGGCACACCTGGATACACCTGAGACCCATAGGGAAACATGGGGATACATTTGAGATACACTTGAGATACTTGAGATACACCTGAGATACACCTGGGCACACCTGTGTATGAATTCACAGCTCCTTCCCAGTCTGTCCCAGTCTATCCCAGTCCCTCCCAGTTCCTCCCAGTCCATCCCAGTCCCATTATAAGAGATCATAACTCCTTCTTAGCTCCCCTTAGTGGCCAAATGAGAAAATGCAGTTTTCTCCCAGTAACTCCCAGTTTAAACCAGTAAATCCCAGTACATCCCAGTGCCTTCCAGTCCCTCCCAGTTCATTCCAGTAACTCCCAGTAACTCCCAGTCCATCCCGGTCCCTCCCAGTTCCTCCCATTATGTCATTATAATTCTGTCTTAGCTCCCTCTAGTGGCCACATAAGAGATTGCAGTTTTCTCCCAGTAACTCCCAGTTCAAACCAGTAACTCCCAGTTCAAACCAGTAAATCCCAGTGCCTCCTAGTCCATCCCAGTCCATCCCAGTCCATCCCAGTGCCTTCCAGTTCCTCCTAGTTCATCCCAGTCCCTCCCAGTCCCATTATAAGGGATTATGGATTCTTTTAGCTCCCCCTAGTGGCCAAACAAGAGATTGCAGTTTTCTCCCAGTAACTCCCAGTAACTCCCAGTTCAAACCAGTATAAACCAGTAACTCGCAGTGCCCCGCAGTGCCCCGAGGTGCGGCTGAACATCATCTCCAACCTGGACTGTGTCAACGAGGTGATTGGCATCCGGCAGCTCTCCCAGTCCCAGTTCAAACCAGTTCCTCCCAGTGCCTCCCAGTGCCTCCCAGTAACTCCCAGTAACTCCCAGTTCAAACCAGTAACTCCCAATACCTCCCAGTCCCTCCCAGTCCATCCCAGTGCCTTCCAGTCCCTCCCAGTCCCATTATAAGGGATTATGGCTTCTTTTAGCTCCCCCTAGTGGCCAAACAAGAGATTGCAGTTTTCTCCCACTAACTCCCAGTAACTCCCAGTATTAACCAGTATAAACCAGTAACTCGCAGTGCCCCGCAGTGCCCCGAGGTGCGGCTGAACATCATCTCCAACCTGGACTGTGTGAACGAGGTGATTGGCATCCGGCAGCTCTCCCAGTCGCTCCTCCCTGCCATCGTCGAGTTGGCCGAAGACGCCAAGTGGAGAGTGAGGTTGGCGATCATCGAGTACATGCCGCTGCTGGCCGGCCAGCTGGTTTGTACTGGTTTATACTGGGAGCGACTGGGAGCGGCTGGGAGGGACTGGGAGGAGAAAACGAGGCGGTTTTGGGGTGAAAAATGGGTGTTTTGCGGTGGAAAAATGGGGGTTTTGGGAGCAAAAATGGGAGTTTTAGGGTTAAAAGGGAACTGGTTTATACTGGTTTGTACTGGGATGGACTGGGATTGAACTGGGATATACTGGGAGGGGCTAGGAGGAAAAAACAAAGAAGTTTTGGGGTGAAAAAAGGGGATTTTGGGGGGAAAAATATGGGTTTTGGGGTGAAAAATGGGAGTTTTAGGGTTAAAATGGAACTGGTTTATACTGGTTTATACTGGGATTGAGCTGGGAGGGACTGGGAGGGACTGGGAGGGGATAGGAGGAGAAAACGTGGCGGTTTTGGGGTGAAAAATGGGGATTTTGGGAGGGAAAATGGGGGTTTTGGGGGGGGAAATGGGAGTTTTAGGGTTTAAAGGGAACTGGGTTATACTGGGATGGACTGGGAGGGACTGGGATGCAATGGGATGGAACTGGGATGGACTGGTTTATACTGGGATGGACTGAGATGAACTGGGAGAAGAAAACATGGCGGTTTTGGGGTGAAAAATGAGGATTTTAGGGTGGAAAATGGGAGTTTTAGGGTTAAAAGGGAACTGGTTTATACTGGTTTGTACTGGGATGAACTGGGATATACTGGGAGAGTTCACAGCCTCGTCTGGGTTGACTGGAATGTACTGGTTTGTACTGGGAGGGAATTGGATCATACTGGTTATACCGGTTTATACTGGTTTGTACTGGTCTATACTGGTCTATACTGGTCTATACTGGTTTATACTGGTCTATACTGGTTTATACTGGTCTATATTGGTCCAAACTGGTCCATACTGGTTTCTCTCGCAGGGTGTGGAATTCTTCGATGAGAAACTCAACTCTCTCTGCATGGCCTGGCTGGTCGACCACGGTACTGGTTTATACTGGTTTATACTGGGAGGGACTGGGAGGGACTGGTCCATACTGGTTCTAACTGGTCCATACTGGTTTCCCACAGTCTACGCCATCCGCGAAGCCGCCACCAGTAACCTGCGGAAGCTGGTGGAGCGCTTTGGGCACACCTGGGCGCAGGGAACCATCGTGCCCAAGGTGCTGGCCATGGCCGCCGACCCCAACTACCTGCACAGGATGACAACTCTGTTCTGCATCAACGTGAGTCACCTGGGCACACCTGGGCACACCTGGGGTATACCTGAGAGTCACCTGGGGACACCTGGGCACACCTGGGCACACCTGGGGGACAGCTGGGCACACCTGGGCACACCTGAGACTCACCTGGGGACACCTGAGAGTCACCTGGGCACACCTGAGAGTCAGCTGGGCACACCTGAGACTCACCTGGGGACACCTGAGAGTCACCTGGGCACACCTGGGGGACAGCTGGGATACACCTGGGGACACCTGGGGACACCTGAGACTCACCTGGGGACACCTGGGGACATCTGGGGACACCTGAGAGTCACCTGGGGACACCTGAGACTCACCTGGGGACACCTGGGGACATCTGGGGACACCTGAGACTCACCTGGGGACACCTGGGCACACCTGGGGACATCTGGGGGGGTTAGGATACATCTGGGGACACCTGGGGTATACCTGAGAGTCACCTGGGGACACCTGGGATACACCTGGGGACATCTGGGGGACAGCTGGGGGGGTTAGGATACACCTGGGGGACACCTGAGAGTCACCTGGGCACACCTGGGGGAGCCTGGGGACACCTGAGGACAGCTGAGAGTCACCTGGGGGCACCTCAGAGTCACCTTAGAGTCACCTGGGGACACCTGGGGGAGCTCTAGGGACATTTGGGGTACACCTGGGGACACTTGGGGGGGTTAGGATACACCTGGGGACACCTTAGAGTCACCTGGGGACACCTGGGGGAGCCTGGGGACACCTGGGATACATCTGGGATACACCTGGGGACACCTGGGGGCACCTGAGAGTCACCTGGGGACACTTGGGGACACCTGGGGGGCTTGGGATTCACCTGGGATACACCTGGGGATACCTGGGGACACCTGGGCACACCTAGGACACCCCATGGCACACCTGGACACACCTGGATACACCCGAAACTCTTCTTTGGGCTGTTCTGATGGAACTTTGGGTGAATTTCACCAGAATTTCAGGATTTTTTTTGGATTTTTCTGTGAATCTCACCTGTCCCACCTGGGCACACCTGGTGCCACTTTCAAACACCATTTTGGGGCAAATCTGGCTGAAATGTAACTGAAATTTCACTGGAGTTTCACTAGAATTTTGGGATTTTTGGGGGTTTTTTGGTGAATCTCACCTGTCCCACCTGGGCACACCTGGGGCCACTTTAAAACACCATTTTTGGGGCTATTTTGGGGCAAATTTGGCTGAAATTTCACTGGAATTTCACTAGAATTTCACCAGAATTTCGGGATTTTTTGGGATCTTTCTGTGACTCTCACCTGTCCCACCTGGGCACACCTGGGCACACCTGGCACCACTCTAAAACAGCATTTTGGGGCAAATCTGGCTGAAATTTCACTGGAATTTTGCTGAAATTTCACCAGAATTTTAGGATTTTGGGGGATTTTTTCAGGACTCACCTGTCTCACCTGGGCACACCTGGTGCCATTTTAAAACACCATTTTTGGGGCCATTTTGATGGCATTTTGGGGCAAATTTGGCTGAAATTTGGCTGAAATTTCACAGCAATTTTGGGATTTTTCTGGATTTTTCTGCTAATCTCACCTGTCCCACCTGTCCCACCTGGCCAGGTGCTGTCGGAGGTGTGCGGCCAGGAGGTCACCACCACCTGGGCACACCTGGTGCCACTTTAAAACACCTTTTTGGGGCAAATTTGGGGCAAATTTGGCTGAAATTTCATGAAATCTGGCTGGAATTTCACCGGAATTTCACCAGAATTTCGGGATTTTTGGGGATTTTTCCGCGACTCTCACCTGTCCCACCTGGGCACACCTGGGCACACCTGGTGCCACTTTAAAACACCTTTTTGGGGCAAATTCGGGGCAAGTTTGGCTGAAATGTCACTGGAATTTCACTGGAATTTCACTGGAATTTCACTGGAATTTCACTGGAACTTCGGGATTTTTTGGGATTTTTTCGGGACTCTCACCTGTCCTACCTGGGCACACCTGGTGCCATTTTAAAACACCATTTTGGGGCAAATCTGGCTGAAATTTCACCAGAATTTCATGGGAATTTCGGGATTTTTGGGGATCTTTCCGCTAACCTCACCTGTCCCCCCTGGCCAGGTGCTGTCGGAGGTGTGCGGCCAGGAGGTCACCATCACCCAGGCCACACCTGGACACACCTGGTGCCACTTTAAAACACCATTTTTGGGGCCATTTTGAGGGCATTTTGGGGCAAATCTGGCTGAAATTTCACCAGAATTTCATGGGAATTTTGGGATTTTTTGGGGATTTTTTGTGAATCTCATCTGTCCCACCTGTCCCACCTGGCCAGGTGCTGTCGGAGGTGTGCGGCCAGGAGGTCACCACCACCTGGGCACACCTGGTGCCACTTTAAAACACCTTTTTGGGGCAAATTTGGGGCAAATTTGGCTGAAATTTCACGGGAATTTCGGGATTTTTTTCGGGACTCTCACCTGGCACACCTGGGCACACCTGGTGCCATTTTAAAGCACTGTTTTTGGGGCAAATGTGGCTGAAATTTCACCAGAATTTCACCAGAATTTTGGGATTTTTCTGGATTTTTCTGCTAATCTCACCTGTCCCACCTGTCCAGGTGCTGTCGGAGGTGTGCGGCCAGGAGGTCACCACCACCCAGATGTTGCCCACCGTGCTGCGCATGGCCGCCGACGCCGTGGCCAACGTCCGGTTCAACGTGGCCAAGTCGCTGCAGCGCATCGGGCCCATCCTGGACAGCGGGTACGGCCAGTGTGGACCAGTATGGACCAGTGTGGACCAGTATGGACCAGTATGGACCAGTTTGGGCTGGTT
The DNA here is from genome assembly GCF_008360975.1 of Lichenostomus cassidix. Taxonomy (NCBI): domain Eukaryota; kingdom Metazoa; phylum Chordata; class Aves; order Passeriformes; family Meliphagidae; genus Lichenostomus; species Lichenostomus cassidix. The sequence goes on along the minus strand of NW_028147279.1, from coordinate 680,779 downwards.
CAGACTGGTTTGGGCTGGTTTGGATACCTGGAGCACACCTGGTCCAGCTGGGTTGGCTTACCTGGTCGTGTTGGAGGTGTTGTGTGGTTTGTGTCTCACCTGTCCTAATCTCACCTGTCCCACCTGTCTCACCTGTGCTGATCTCACCTGTGCTGATCTCACCTGTGCTGATCTCACCTGTCTAATGTGTGTCTCACCTGTCCTAATCTCACCTGTCCCGCCTGTCTCACCTGTGCTGATCTCACCTGTGCTGATCTCACCTGTCCAATATGTGTCTCACCTGTCCTAATCTCACCTGTCCCACCTGTCTCACCTGTGCTAATCTCACCTCTCTCGCCTGTCCGTTTGTCTCACCTGTCCTAATCTCACATGTCCTAATCTCACCTGTCTCACCTGTCTGATGTGTGTCTCACCTGTGCTAATCTCACCTGTCCCACCTGTCTCACCTGTGCTGATCTCACCTGTGCCACCTGTCTCACCTGCCCCATCTCTGTCCCACCTGTCTCACCTGTCCTAATCTCACCTGGCCCATTTCTCTCTCACCTGTCTCACCTGTCTGTCTCAGTCTCACCTGTCCAACCTCACCTGTTTCTCTCAATCTCACTTGTCTAAGTCTCACCTGGCTCTCTGGTCTCACCTGTCCAACCTCACCTGGCTCACCTGTCCCATTCTCACCTGTCTCACCTGTCTCTGTCTCACCTATCTCACCTGGTTCTTCAGTCTCACTTGTCTCTCTCACCTGTCTCAGTCTCACCTGTCCCACCTGTCTCACCTGTCTGTCTCAGTCTTACCTATCTCACCTGTCTCACCTGTGTCACCTGGCTGTCTGATCTCACCTGTTCACTCTCACCTGTCCCACCTGTCTGTCTCACCTGTCCTTTGTCCTACGCTGGCTCACCTGTTTCAGTCTCACCTGGCTCACCTGTATCATCTGTCTGTTAATCTCATCTGGCTTGCCTGTGTCACCTGGCTCTCTGATCTCACCTGTTCACTCCCACCTGTCCCACCTGTCTGTCTCACCTGTCTTTTGTCCTACACCTGTCTCACCTGTCTCTCTCAGTCTCACCTGTTCCATTCTCACCTGTCTCACCTGTCCTCACCTGTCTCACCTGTCTCTGATCTCACCTGTCCCAATCTCACCTGTCTCTCTCACCTGTCCCAGTCTCACCTGTCTCTCACCTGTCTGTCTCACCTGTCTCTCACCTGCAGCACGCTGCAGACGGAGGTGAAGCCTGTGCTGGAGAAGCTAACGCAGGATCAGGATGTTGATGTCAAGTATTTCGCACAGGAGGCGCTGACAGGTGAGAGACACACCTGGGGACACACCTGGGGACACCTGGGGACACCTGGGGATACCTGGGTGGGACAGGTGACACACCTGGGGGTATATTGGGGACATTGGGCACACCTGGGACACACCTGGGCACACCTGAGATACACCTGGGACACACCTTGGGGACAGTGGGGACACCTGAGGACACCTGGGGACACCTGGGGGGACAATGGGGACACCTGAGCTCAGCTGGGGACACCTGGGGACACCTGGGGGAGACAGGTGACACACCTGGGGGGACATTGGGGACATTGGGCACACCTGGGGATACCTGGGGGGACACTTGGGGACACACCTGGGGACACCTGGGGACACCTGGACACACCTGGGGGACACTTGGGGGACACCTGGGGATACCTGGGTGGGACAGATGACACACCTGGGGACACCTAAAGATACCTGAGAGATACCTGGGGATACCTGGGGGGACAATGGGGACACCTGGAGGATACCTGGGCACACCTGAGATACACCTGGGGACACTTGGGGACACACCTTGGGGACAATGGGGACACCTGAGCTCACCTGGGACACACCTGGGGACACCTGGGGGGACAATGGGGACACCTGGGACACACCTGGGTGGGACAGGTGCCACACCTGGTGCCACACCTGAGCTCACCTGGTGCCACACCTGGGGGGACATTGATGACACACCTGGTGTCCCACCTGAGCTCACCTGTCCCTCTCTCTCTCTCCCCTCCCCCGCAGTGCTGGCGCTCGCCTGACCCCCCGCGGCTCCCAGCATGTGACCGGAATCGCCGCCCCTCCCCCACCCCGCCCCTCCCCCACCCCGCCCCGCCCCTCCCCCACCCCTCCCACCCGCCCCTCCCCCCCCGCTGATCGTTAATTAATTAATTGGTTCATTAATAAGGACGAGGAGTTGGCCGTTAATAAAATCCACAACGAGGCTGCAGAGTCGTTATTCCAATGAGGGGGGAGGGGCAGGGAGGGTCACGTGGTGCTGAACGCCCCTCCCCCTCCTTCAAATGGGTTTTAAAAAATTATTTTTAAAAAAAATTTTTTTATATTTCTTATTTTATTATTCGTTTAAAAAAAATTTTTAGATTATTATTTTTCTTTATTTTGTTATTCGTTTTTAAAAAAATTAGAATTATTTGGAAAAAAATTTAAATTATTATTTTTCTTATTTTATTATTCGTTTAAAAAATTTTTTTAGATTATTATTTTTCTTGTTATTCGTTTTAAACAAATTAGAATTATTTTTAAAAAATTTAAAATTATTATTTTGCTCATTTTATTATTCGTTTAAAAAAATATAAATTGTCTAAAAAAATTTAAAATTACTGTTCTTCTTATTTTATTATTAATTTTTAAAAAACCCTAAAATTATTTTAAAAAATTAAAATTATTATTTTGCTTATTTTATTATTTGTTTTAAAAAATTGAGGTTATTTTAAAAAAAAATTAAAATATTTTTCTTTTTCATTATTCGTTTAAAAAATTTAAACTATTTAAAAAAAAATTTAAATTATTATTTTTCCTATTATTCGTTTAAAAAAATTAAAATTATTTAAAATTTTTTTAATTATTATTTTTCTTTATTTTTCATTTTAAAAAATTAAAATTATTTTTCTTATTATTCATTAAAAAAATAAATGGTTATTTTCTATTTCATTATTTTTAAAAATTCAAAAATGATTTTAAAAAAATTAAATTATTTTCTTATTTTATTCATTTCAAAAAATGAAAATTATTACTTTTCGTATTTTCTAGTCATTAAAAACTTCATGGTTATTTTTTTATTTTACTATAAAATTTTTTAAAATTCAAAAACGATTTTTTAAAAAATTTATTTTTCTTATTCATTTTTTCAAAATTAAAATTATTATTTTCTTATTTTTATTCTTTTTTTAAAAATTAATGTATTTTTTATTTTAGTATAAAATTTTTTAAAATTCAAAAAAGATTTTTTAAAAAATTTAAAATTCTTATTTTTCTTACTCATTTCAAAAAAAATTAAAATTATTATTTTTCTTATTTTTTATTCATTTAAAAAAAATTAATGGTTCTTTTTATTTTGTTATAAAATTTTTTAAAAATTCAAAAATGATTTTTAAAAATTTTAAATTCTTTTTCTTATTATTCATTTTAAAAAAAATTAATGCTCATTTTTTATTTTTGTCATTAAATTCTTTAAAAATTCAAAAATTATTTTAAAAAGAAAATTTATTACCGAATCTTTTAAAAAATTTAAAAATCATAATTATTATAAAATTGGGCGTCTGGCCCTTTAAATCCGGATCCTCACTGCGCACGCGCGACGCTCAATCGATTACCGATCCTTCCCGCGCACGCGCACAATCCATCACCGAGCGTCTCCACGCATGCGCAGGCTGGCTAATCGAGTGCCGAGCGGCTCTGCGCATGCGCAGACGACACCACGCCCCTTCCCTCAGGCTGCGAAAGCCGCCAAGAGAAAAAAAGGCCGAAAATTCATCAATTCATCCGGAAAGTACCTCGGGAAAGCCGGGAGAGGCTCCGGAAAACCGGGAGAGGGTCGGGAAAACAGGGAAAACATCCCAGGGAGCTTCGGGGAACCTTCGGGGAGCTCCGGGAGGTCCTGAGGGATTCCCTGGAAAGCCTCGGGGAGCTTCGGAAACCTTCGGAAATTCTCGGGAATCCTCGGAAAAACCTCGGAAACTCTCGGAAATCCTCGGGGATAATCGGAACACTTCGGGAGCCTCAGGAAGGCTTCAGACATCCCCGGGAAACCTTCGGGAACCTTCGGGAACCTTCGGAACTCCCTGAGACTCGCCGGAACCTCTCGGGAACCTTTCGGGAACCTTCGGGAATCTCCGGAACTCTTCGGCACTCTCCGGAGCCGCTCGGCGCCGCCATGTCCGACTCGGGGCAGAGCCCCGCCCCCTCCGCCAGGCGGCGCTGCTGGAACCGCGAGAAGGAGGCGGAAGGGGGCGGGGCCGAGCGGAGGGTGGGCGGGGCTTGGCGGGGGTGGGCGGGGCCGAGCGGAGGGTGGGCGTGGCTTGGTGGGTGGGCGGGGCTAAAGGGCATAGGGGTGACGTCATAGTGGGGTGTGGGGGTGGTTTGGGAGGTGGGAGGGGCTAAATGTGCATGAAGGGGGCGTGGCTTCATGAGTGGTGGGCGGGGCTAAAGGGCGTGCTGATGACGTCATAATGGTGGGTGTGGCAAAGTATGTGGGCGTGGCTTTGGGGTGGGCGGGGCTAAAGGGGCACGGAGGGTGACGTCATGCTGGGGGTGTGGCTTGGGATGGGCGTGGTTTGGGCGGTGGGAGGGGCCAAATGAGCGCCAGGGTGGGCGAGGCTTTGGGGTGGGCGTGGCCAAAAGATAATATAATTAATAACCATGGAGGGGTGTGGCTTGAGAGGGGCGTGGTTTGGGAGGTGGGCGGGACCAAATGACCCTAGATGACGTCATTACCACGGGAGGGGCGTTCGCTAATGGGCGGGGCTGAGCGGGTGGGTGGGCGTGGCTTGGGAATGACTGACAGGCAAGGTGGGGCGAGCAATGGGCGTGGCTTGATGATTGACAGCTCCATAGGACAGCCTGGAGGGAGGCGGGGCTTAACAGAAAAGGGGCGTGGTTTGCATTGTGGGCGTGGTCAGCCCGGTGGGCGTGTCCCGCTGACCCCGCCCCTTTCCCCGCAGGAGGGGGAGGAGCCAGCCGCCCTGCAGAAAACGCCAATCATCCTGGCCAAGCCGCCGGCCGAGCGCCAAGCCACGCCCCTCCCGAAGGCGGGGCCCAGCCCAGCCCCGCCCCCTCCCGCCCCGGCCCCGCCCATCGTGCTGATGAAGGCGCGGGAGGGGGAGGGGCGGGGCGGAGGAGGGGGAGGGGCCTCGGCGGCGGTGGGGGAGGGGCCGGCGCAGGCCACGCCCCCCGAGCGGGAAGGGCCACGCCCCACCCAGCCTGTCTACCAACTGCACAGCCGCGGCTTGGCTCCGCCCGCCGTGCTGGACCGTGAGTGGGCGGGGCTAGGGGCGGGGCTTAGCGGGGCGGGGCTAGGGTGTGGTCAGTGGTGGGCGGGGCTAGGGGCGGGGCTTAGCGGGGTGGGGTCAGCGGTGGGCGGGGCTAAGGGGCGCGGCTGGGAGGGAGGAGCCAAAGCAGGGTGTGGCTCTGGGGTGTGGCTAAGTGGGCGTGGCTTAGGATTTGGGGTGTAGCTAATGGGCGTGGCTTTTCACTTTGGGTGTGGATTGTGATTTTGGGTGTAGCTAATGACTGGGGTGTGGCTAATGGGCGTGGTTCTGAATCTGGGGTGTGGCTGGTGGGCGTGGCTTGGTGGGCGTGGCTTGGTGGGCGTGGCTTGGTGTTTGGGGATGGTCAGTTTATGGTAATGAGGGTTGTGGGCGTGGCTAGAGGTGGGCGTGGCTAGCACAGGATGAGATTGGCTGAAGCGCTGAAAGGGGCGTGGCTTGGCTGTAAGGGTGTGGTCAATGGGCGTGGTCAGCATGACGTCACCCTGAGGGTGTGGTCAAGGCTGGTGGGCGTGGCTAACGGGTGGAAATTGGCTGATTTATGCAAATGAGGGGGCGTGGTCTATACAGAAGGGTGTGGTCATTGTGGGCGTGGCCACTTTTACATCTGTCTCTTTATGCAAATGAGTGGGCGTGGTTTATACTTAAGTGTGTGGCCAGCCTGAGGGTCAATTGTGGGCGTGGTTTGGTAAGATGGGCGTGGTCAGGGTGGTGGGCGTGGCCAAGCTCGGTGGGCGTGGCTAAGGTGTCAAACCACAGGGAGAAAATAATGTAAAATATGCAAAGATATGTAAAAAGGGGCGTGTCCCTTGAAGAAAGGGGCGTGTCCCTCCCGGGGTGGGCGTGTCCCAACCCCCTGGCCCCGCCCCCCAGCCGCCCAGGCCCAATCCCGTCTCGCCGCCCCGGAGAAGATGAAAACCAGTATCAAACTGGTGGACGAGCAGATGAACTGGTGCGACAGCGCCCTCGAGGTGGGCGGGGCTCGGCGGGGAGGGGGCGGGGCTTGGCTCAGGGGGCGTGGCCAGGCGGAGGGGGCGTGGCCCGGGCTCCCAGTGACTCCCAGTTTGTCCCAGTTCCTGCTGGAGCAGACGGACGTGCTGGTGGTGGGAGCGCTGGGGCTGCAGGGGACAGGAAAGTCCACTGTGATGTCCCTGCTGGCGGGAAACCAGCCCGAGGAGGACCCCAGGTGGGACTGGTTATACTGGTTTGGACTGGGAGGGACTGGGAATAAACTGGGAGGGACTGGGAGGAGAAAATGCGGCGGTTTTGGGGTGAAAAATGAGGATTTTGGGGTGGAAAATGGGGATTTTAGGGGGGAAAATGGGAGATTTTGGGGGTAAAGGGGGACTGGTTTGTACTGGTTTATACTGGGATGGAGCTGGGATTGGACTAGGATGGAACTGGGATATACTGGGAGGGACTGGGAGGAGAAAACGTGGCGGTTTTGGGGTGAAAAATGGGGATTTTAGGGTGGAAAATGGGAGATTTAGGGGTTAAAAGGGAACTGTGTTATACTGGTTTATAGTGGGATGGACTGGAAAAGAACTGGAATGGACTGGGATATACTGGGATGGGACTGGGAGGGAAAAATGGGGCAGTTTTGGGGTGAAAAATGAGGATTTTGGGGAGAAAAAGGGAACTGGTTTATACTGGGAGGCACTGGGATTGAACTGGAATGGACTGGGATGGACTGGTTTATACTGGGAGGCCATACTGGGAAGTCCATACTGGTTTTTACTGGTTTACATCAATCCATACTGGTTTATATTGATCCATACTGGTTTATACTGGTCCATACTGGTCCATACTGGTCTCTAACTGGTCCATACTGGTCCATACTGGTTTATACTGGTCCATACTGGTCCATACTGGTCTCTAACTGGTCCATACTGGTCCATACTGGTCCATACTGGTCCGTACTGGTCTCTAACTGGTCCATACCGGTCTCTAACTGGTCCATACTGGTCCATACTGGTCCATACTGGTCTCTAACTGGTCCATACTGGTCCATACTGGTCCGTACTGGTCCATACTGGTCCATACCGGTCTCTAACTGGTCCATACTGGTCCATACTGGTCCATACTGGTCCATACTGGTCTCTAACTGGTCCATACTCCAACCCACCACCCAACCCACCCAACCCACCCAACCCACCAACCCAACCCCACCCAACCCACCCACCCAACCAACCCACCCAACGGTCCATACTGGTCCGTAACTGGCCCCTAACTGGTCCATACTGGTCTCTAACTGGTCTCTAACTGGTCCATACTGGTCCATACTGGTCCCGCAGGTCGTTCGTGTTCCGGCCGCAGCCTCCCGAGCTGAGGGAACGAGGAGGAGCTCAGACTGGAGGAATCGACCTCTTCGTGACCCAGGAGAGAGTGCTGTTCCTGGACACCCAGGTGGCTAATTAACCTCCCAATTAGCGCTAATTAGCTGGGCTCGGTCCTGGGGAGGGTAATGAGTGGATGTTTGGTTTTTATTGCGTCTAATTAGGGCGAAAAATGAGGGAATTGGGAGAATTTTTGGGTTTAAATAGTGAAAAATTGACTCCCAAAGTTGTGATTGATAATGCTAATTAGTGCTAATTAATACATAGTTAGTATTAAATAATATTTACTAGTCCATAGTCACCCTTAATTAGGAGACATCTCGTTTTTACTGCTTCTAATTAGGGCGAAAAATGAGGTAATTGGGATAATTTTTGGGTTCAAATAGTGAAAATTGACTCCCAAAGTGCTCCAAGTTGTGATTGATAATGCTAATTAGTGCTAATTAATACCTGATTAATGGGAAATGATGTTTATTAGTCCATAGTCGCCCTTAATTAGGAGATGTTTGGTTTTTACTGCTTTTAATTAGGGCGAAAAATGAGGAAATTGAGAAAATTTTGGGTTTTGAGATTGAAAATTCCTAATTAACCTAATTACCCAAATTACCGTATTTACTGCCAATTAACCTAATTACCCAAATTACCGTATTTACTGCCAATGACTGTATTTGCCCCAATTAACCAACTTACTCCCAATTAACCTAATTATTCCATTTACCGTAATTACCCCAATTACTGTATTTACCACTAATTAATCTAATTATTCCATTTACCGTATTTTCCCAATTACTGTATTTACCCCCAATTACCGTAATTATCCAATTTACCATAATTAATCCATTTACCTTATTTACCCCAATTAACCATAATTATTCCATTCACCATAATTACTCCATTTACCGTATTTACCACTAATTAATCTAATTACCCCATTTACCATATTTACCCCAATTACCCTAATTACTCCATTTACTCTAATTACCCCAATTATCGTATTTACTCCCAATTGACTTAATTATTCCAATTACCGTATTTACCCCAATTAACCTAATTGTTCCAATTACCATATTTACCCCAATTAACCTAATTACTCCACTTACCATATTTACCCCAATTATCATATTTACTCCCAATTAACCTAATTACTCCATTTACTCTAATTACTCCCCATTGACTTAATTATTCCACTTACCGTATTTACTCCAATTAACCTAATTACCGCGATTATCCCATTTACCGTAATTACCCCAATTACTGTAATTACTCCCAATTAACCTAATTACTCCATTTACTCTAATTACTCCCAATTGACTTAATTATTCCAATTACCGTATTTACCCCAATTAACCTAATTGTTCCAATTACCGTATTTACTCCAATTAACCTAATTACCGCAATTATCCCATTTACCGTAATTACCCCAATTACCGTAATTATCCGATTTACCATAATCCATTTACCGTATTTATTCCAATTACCGTAATTATCCCATTTCCCGTATTTCCCCAATTACCACAATTACCCCAATTAATTACCCCGCCGGGTGGGCGTGGCCTGCTGACCCCGCCCACCCTGGCCCCGCCCCCAGCCCATCCTGAGCCCCGCCCACCTGGATCACCTGATCAACAACGACCGGAAGCTTCCGCCGGAGTTCGCTCTGCCTCACGCCTACGTGGAGACCCAGGTGACTGGGCGTTAATTAGCCTAATGAGGGGTTAATTAAATGGGGGATGGGTTCAACTGATTGCCCTGATTGCTGCCTTTCATCCCAATTAACTTAATTACACAGTTTACTGGAATTATCTCCATTACCGTATTTACCACAATTAAGCTAAATGGTCTATTTGTTGTAATTACCTCAATTACTGTATTTACTCCTAATTAACCTAATTTTTCCATTTACTGTAATTACCCCAATTACCATATTTACCCCAATTAACCTAATTACTCCATTTACTGTAGTTACCCTAATTACCGTATTTACCCCAATTAACCTAAATGGTCCATTTGTTGTAATTACCCCAATTACTGCCTTTACTCCTAATTAACATAATTTTTCCATTTAGTGTAATTACTCCAATTACCATATTTACCCCAATTAGCCTAATTACTCCATTTACTGTAATTACCCTAATTACCGTATTTACCCCAATTAACCTAAATGTTCCCTTTATTGTAATTACCCCAAATACTGCCTTTAATCCCAATTAACATAATTACCCCAATTACTGCCTTTATTCCCAATTAACATAATTACCCCAATTATTGTCTTTACTCCCAATTAAGGTAATTATTCCATTTACCGTATTTACTCCCAATTAACCAATTTACCCCAATTAATGTAATTACCCCAATTATTGTCTTTACTCCCAATTAACCTAATTACTCCATTTACCGTAATTACCTCAATTACTGTATTTTTTCCCAATTAACCTAATTACTCCATTTACTGTAATTATTCCAATTACCATATTTACTCCAATTAGGCTAATTACCCCAATTATTGTCTTTACTCCCAACTAACCGAATTATTCCATTTACCGTATTTACCCTAATTACCGTATTTACTCCAATTAACCCAATTACTCCATTTACTGTAATTATTTCAATTACCGTATTTACCCCAATTAATGTATTTACCCCAATTAACCTAATTATTCCATTTACTGTAATTACCACAATTAATGTATTTACCCCAATTAACCTAATTAGTCCATTTTCTGTAATTACCTCAATTAATGTATTTTCCCCAATTAACCTAATGAGTCCATTTTCTGTAATTACTCCAATGTCCATATTTACCCCAATTAACCTAATTATTCCATTTACTGTAATTATCCCAATTATTTTATTTACTGCCAATTAGCCTAATTATTCCATTTACTGTAATTACCCCAATTACCGTATTTACTCCCAATTAAGCTAATTACTCCATTTACTGTAATTACCCCAATTACCATATTTACTCCCAATTAAGCTAATTACTCCATTTGCTGTAACGATTCCAATTACTGCATTTACCCCAATTAACCTAATTATTCCATTTACTGTATTTTGCGATTACAACTTTTAATTTATTATATGTTTATTATACAATTATATATATTTAAATATACATATTTATATATATTTTTTTATTTATATAGATACTTACAAGGTAATTATAAACCATAGTAGTTATGCTAATGAGATGCTGACTATACTAATGAGTTGCTGATTATGCTAATGAGGTGCTGATGACGCTAACGAGGTGTTAATTACGCTAATTAGTCTCTGCAGATCGCTGCTTTCCTGTTCACTGTGTGTCACGTGGTGCTGCTGGTGCAGGATTGGTTCACAGATTTGGGGCTCTACAGGTGACCAAAGTGACCCAAAGTGACCCTAAAGTGACCCTAAAGTGACCCTAAAGTGACCCAAAAATCACCCAAAAATTGGCTCAAAAATGACCCAAAAATGACCCAAAAATTATCTAAAAATGACCCAAAAATGATCGCAAAGTGACCCAAAAATTACCCGAAAATGACCCTAAAGTGACCCTAAAGTGACCCTAAGTGACCCTAAAGTGACCCTAAAATTATCCCAAAATTGAGTCAAAAATGACCCAAAAATGACCCAAAAATTGGCTCAAAAATGACCCAAAATTACCCAAAAAATGACCTAAAAATGACCTAAAAATGATCCCAAAAATGACCCAAAATTACCCCAAAAATGACTCAAAAATTGGCCCAAAAATGATCCCAAAGTGACCCTAAAGTGACCCTGAAAGTGACCCTAAAGTGACCCTAAAGTGACCCAAAAATGACCAAAAAATGACCCTAAAGTGACCCAAAAATGACCCTAAAATTGAGTCCAAAATGACCCAAAATTACTCCAAAAATGACTCCAAAATTGGCTCCAAAATGGCCCAAAAATGACCCAATAATGACCCTAAAAGTGATCCCAAAATGACCCAAAATTACCCCAAAAATGACTCAAAAATTGGCCCAAAAATGATCTCAAAGTGACCCTAAAGTGACCCTGAAATTGAGCTAAAAATGACCCAAAAATTGGCTCAAAAATGACCCAAAATTACCCAAAAAATGACCTAAAAATGACCCTAAAATAATCCCAAAATGACCCAAAAATGACCCAAAATTACCTCAAAAATGACTCAAAAATTGGCCCAAAAATGATCCCAAAGTGACCATAGTGACCCTAAAGTGACCCTAAAGTGACCCAAAAATGACCCTAAAATTGAGTCCAAAATGACCCAAAATTACTCCAAAAATGACTCCAAAATTGGCTCAAAAATGGCCCAAAAATGACCCCATAATGACCCTAAAAGTGATCCCAAAATGACCCAAAATTACCCCAAAAATGACTCAAAAATTGGCTCAAAAATGATCCCAAAGTGACCCTAAAATTGAGCCAAAAATGACCCCAAAATGACCCTAAAGTGACCCAAAAATGATTCTAAATTCCCCCCAATTGCCCCAAAATCCCCCAAAATCCCCCAAAATCCCCAATCAGGTTCCTGCAGACAGCAGAGATGGTGAAACCTCCGACGCCATCGCCGAGCCACGACTGCAGTGGGGCAGCCAGCGAGGAACCTGCAGAGTATTATCCACATCTGGGTAAAAAATCCTAAATAAAACCCTATAGATTTACCCTATAGATCTGATCCTGACCCAGAGAATCCTATAGAATCCCATAGAATTCTATAGAATCCTATAGATCCCATAGATCTACCCCTGACTGCAGTGGGGCAGCCAGTGAGGAACCTGCTGAGTATTATCCTCATTTGGGTAAAAAATCCTAAAAAAAACCCTATAGATCCTTTCTGACCCAGAGAATCCCATAGAATCCCATAGAATCCCATAGATCCCAATAGAATCCCATAGAACCTAATAGAACCCCACAGATCCCATAGAACTGACTGCAGTGGGGCAGCGAGTGAGGAACCTGCAGAGTATTATCCTCATTTGGGTAAAAAATCCTAAAAAAAATCCTATAGATCTGTCCTGACCCATAGATTGACCCTATAGATCCCATAGAATCCTATAGAATCCCATAGAACTTAATAGAATCCTATAGATCCCATAGATCTACCCCTGACTGCAGTGGGGCAGTGAGTGAGGAACCTGCTGAGTGTTATCCTCATCTGGGTAAAAAATCCTAAAAAAAATCCTATAGAAAACCCTATAGATCCATCCTGACCCATGGAATCCTATAGAACCTAATAGATCCCAATAGAATCCTATAGAATCCCATAGAACCCCACAGATCTACCCCTGACTGCAGTGGGGCAGCGAGTGAGGAACCCGCGGAGTATTATCCTCATTTGGGTAAAAAATCCTATAGAAAACCCTATAGATCTGATCCCATAGATCTGTCCTGACCCATAGAACCCCATAGAATCCCATAGAACCTAATAGATCCCAATAGAATCCCATAAATCCTACAGATCTGATTCTGCCCTATAAACCAACCCTATAAATCTCACAGTATTATCCTCATTTGGGTAAAAAACCCTATAGAAAACCCTATAGAATTATCCTATAGATCTGTCCTGACCCATAGAACCCTATAGAATCCCATAGAATCCCATAGAATCCCATAGATCCTACAGATCTGATTCTGCCCTATAAACCAACCCTATAGATCTCAGAGTGTTATCCACATCTGGGTAAAAAATCCTATAGAAAACCCTATAGAAAACCCTATAGATCTGATCCCATAGATCCATCCTGATCCATAGAATCCCATAGAATCCTATGGAACCTAATAGATTCCAATAGAATCCCATAGATCCTACAGATCTGATTCTGCCCTATAAACCAACCCTATAGATCTCACAGTATTATCCACATTTGGGTAAAAAACCCTATAGAAAACCCTATAGATACATCCTAACCCATAGAACCCTATAGAATTCCATAGAATCCTATAGATCCTACAGATCTGATTCTGCCCTATAAACCAACCCTATAGATCTCAGAGTATTGTCCTCATTTGGGTAAATCCTATAGAATTATCCTATAGGTCTGTCCTGACCCATAGAACCCTATAGAATCCCATAGAATCCCATAGAATCCCATAGAATCCTATAGATCTGATTCTGCCCTATAAACCAACCCTATAGATCTCACAGTATTATCCTCATCTGGGTAAAAAACCCTATAGAAAACCCTATAGAAAACCCTATAGATTTACCCTATAGATTCACCCTATAGATCCATCCTGACCCATAGAACTCCACAGATCCCATTTTTCGGGGGTTTTGGGAATTTTGATGTTCTGGGATTGATTTTTTTGGGGAATTTTGGGATCCCAAACCCATTTTTTTGGGAATTTTGGGATCTCAAATCCATTTTTTCTTTGGAATTTGGGGAATTTTGGGTTTCCAACCCCATTTTTTGGGGAATTTTGGGTATCCTGGATCAATTTTTTTTGGGAATTTTGGGAATTCTGATGTTCTGGGATTGATTTTTTTCGGGAATTTTGGGAATTTCGAGATCCCAAACCCATTTTTTTGGGAATTTTGGGATCCCAAATCACTTGTTTTAGGTATTTTGGGATTCCCTGGGTGGATTTTTTGGGGGTTTTTGGGTATCCTGGGTGGATTTTCTCGGGGATTTTGGGAATTCCAATATTCTGGGATTGATTTTTTTTTTTTAATTTGGGGGATTTTGGGCTCCCAACCCCATTTTTTGGGGGTTTTTGGGTATCCTGGATCAATTTTTTTGGGAATTTTGGGAATTCTGATGTTCTAGGGTTGATTTTTTCGGGAATTTCGGGTTCCCAACCCCAATTTTTTGGCAATTTTGGGTTCCCAGTGTTCGTCCAAACCCTTTTTTTTTGGGAATTTTGGGATCCCAAACCCATTTTTTCTTTGGAATTTTGGGAATTTTGGGTTTCCAACCCCATTTTATTGGGAATTTTGGGTATCCCTGGGTGGATTTTCTCGGGGATTTTGGGAATTCTGATGTTCTGGGATTGATTTTTTTGGGAATTTCGGGTTCCCAATCCCAAATTTTTGGGATTTTTTGGGTTGCCAGTGTTCGTCCAAACCCGAGCTTCCCCCGAGAGTTTCTCTCCTCGGCGATTGCGGCAAATGCAGAAAGTGCTGGGGAGGCTGATGGCTCATTCCAGACTCAAATACCGAGGTGGGTTTGGGATTTTTGGGAAATTTGGGGGATTTTGGGGGTTTGGGGAAGGGTTTGGGGATTTTGGGGGGTTTGGGGGTTTTGGGGATTTTTGGGAATTTTGATTTTGGAGTTTTGGGATTTTGGATTTTTGGGATTTTGGGGGTTTGGGGGGTTTTGGGGGATTTTTGGGATTTTTTGGGGATTTTGGGGGAAAATGAGGATTTTGGAGGGAAATAAGGTGTTTTGGGGGAAATGGGTATTTTTAAGAATTTTGGAATTTTCGGGATTTTGGGGATTTTGGGGGGTTTTGGGGGAAAATGAGGATTTTGGGGAAATAGGTTGGGGTTTGGGATTTGGGGGTTGCAGAATTTGGGGAATTTTTGGGGATTTTGGGGGTTTGGGGCATTTTGGGGGAAAATGAGGATTTTGGGGAAAAAATGGAAATTTTGGGAATTTTGGGGTTTTTGGGGGGTTTGGGATTTTGGGGATTTTGGGGATTTTTGGGGGTTTTGGATTTTGGGATTTTTGGGGGGATTGGGGGGATTTTGGGGGATTTTTGGGATTTTGGGGGGTTTTAGTGTGACTTTGGGGGATTTTGGGGAAAATGAGGATTTTAAATGGGAATTTTGGAGGTTTTGGGATTTGGGGGTTTGGGGAATATTAGGGAATTTTGGGATTTTGGGGGATTTTGGGGGAAAATGAGGATTTTGGGGAAATTTGGGGGAATTTTTGATTTTGGGGGGTTTGGGGAATTTTTGGGGAATTTTGGGGGGAAAATGGGGATTTTGGGGGGATTGGGGAATTTTGGGGAATTTTTTGGGAATTTTTGGGGGTAAATCTTTGGGGTAAATTTTTGGGGTAAATTTTTGGGGCAAATTTTTGGGATTTTGCAATGAATTTTTGGGGTAAGTTTTTGGGGGTTTTTGGGTAAATTTTTGGTTTTTTGGGGTAAATTTTAAGGATTTTGCAATGAATTTTTGGGGTAAACTTTAGGAATTTTTGGGGTAAATTTTGGGGATTTTGAAATGAATTTTTGGGGTAAATTTTAGGGATTTTTGGGGTAAATGTTTGGGGTTTTTGGGGTAAATTTTAGGGATTTTGCAATGAATTTTTGGGGTAAATTTTTGGGGTTTTTTTGGTAAATTTTTGGGGTTTTTTGGTAAATCTTTGGTGTTTTGGGGTAAATTTTAGGGATTTTTAAAATGAATTTTTGGGGTAAATTTTAGGGATTTTGAAATGAATTTTTGGGGTAAATTTTTTTGGTTTTTTGGGGGTAAATTTTTGGGGTTTTTGGAGTAAATTTTTAGGGGATTGGGGTAAATTTTTGGGGAAAATTTTAGGGATTTTGCAATGAATTTTTGGGGTAAACTTTAGGGATTTTTGGGGTAAATTTTGGGGTAAATTTTAGGGATTTTGAAATGAATTTTTGGGGTAAGTTTTTGGGGTAAATCTTTGCGGTTTTTGGGGTAAATTTTTGGGGTTTTTGGAGTAAATTTTTAGGAGTTTTTGGGGTAAATTTTTGGGGTTTTTTGGGGTAAATTTTGGAGGTCTTTGGGGTAAATTTTTAGGGTTTTGGAGTAATTTTTGGGTTAAATTTTTGAGGTTTTTTGGGGTAAATTTTTGGGGATTTTTGGGGGTAAATTTTAGGGATTTTGCAATGAATTTTTGGGGTAAACTTTAGGGATTTTGGGGTAAATTTTTGGGTTTTTTGGGGTAAATTTTTGGGATTTTGAAATGAATTTTTGGGGTAAATTTTTGGGGCAAATTTTTGGGATTTTGCAATGAATTTTTGGGGTAAACTTTAGGGTTATTTTGGGGTAAATTTTGGGTTTTTTGGGGTAAAATTTTGGGATTTTTGGGGTAAATTTTTGGGATTTTGCAATGAATTTTTGGGGTAAACTTTAGGGATTTTTGGGGTAAATTTTGGGATTTTTGGGGTAAATTTCGGGGTTTTTGGGGTAAAATTTTGGGAATTCTGTCCCAAATCCCCTCCTCTCCCCCCAGGCTCTCTGTCCATGCGGGAATTCCTCCCGGGAAATTCGGGAATTTCGGGAATTTCGGGAATTCCCGCCGAGGCTGAGGTGAATCTCTTCCTGCTGCCGCCGCTGGAGGAGGAGAGCGAGGAGAGTCTGCCCAGGAGCGGTGAGGAACCAGTAGGGACCAGTTCACACCAGTAAAAACCAGTATAGACCAGTAGGGACCAGTATGGACCAGTAAAAACCAGTATAGACCAATATAGACCAGTTTAAACCAGTATAGACCAGTATAGACTAATATAAACCAGTTTAAACCAGTATGGACCAGTATGGATCGATAGGGACCAGTATAGACTAGTATAGGCCAGTTCAGACCAGACCAGTATAGACCAGTATAAACCAGTATAGACCAGTATAAACTAGTATAGACCAGTAGAGACTAGTATAGACCAGTATGGACCAGTATAGACCAGTATAAACCAGTAGGGACCAGTATAGACCAGTTCAGACCAGTCTGGACCAGTAGGGACCAGTTCACACCAGTATAAACCAGTATAGACCAGTAGGGACCAGTATAGACCAGTTCAGACCAGTATATCCCAATTCCATCCCAGTTCATCCCAGTACAAACCAGTTCCCTTCTAACCCCTAAAACTCCCATTTTCCACCCCAAAACTCCCATTTTTCACCCCAAAACCTCCACATTTTCTCCTCCCAGTCCAAACCAGTTGCTCCCAGTATATCCCAGTTCCATCCCAGTTCATCCCAATTCCCTCCCAGTATATCCCAGTATAAACCAGTTCCCTTCTAACTCCCAAAACTCCCATATTTCCCCCAAAATCCCCATTTTTCACCCCAAAACCGCCGCGTTTTCCCCTCCCAGTTCATCCCAGTCCCTCCCAGTATAACCCAGTTCAATCCCAGTCAATCCCAGTACAAACCAGTTCCCTTTTCACCCCGAAAACTCCCATTTTCCCCCGAAAACTCCCATTTTTTACCCCAAAATCCCCATTTTTCACCCCAAACCCGCCCCGTTTTCTCCTCCCAGTCCCTCCCAGTCACTCCCAGTCCAACCCAGTAACGGCAGTTCCCCGCAGGAGGGGGAGGGGCTCTGTTCCCCGCCCTGCCCCCGTTCCGTGGCCGAGGGTCACTCGGGTCACTGCTGGCCAGGCTGAGGGGCAAAGTGCTGGCAGCGGCCAGATCCCAGTTATCCCACAGCCTGCTCACCGAGAGGAACTGGTGCGTACTGGTTTGTACTGGGAGGGACTGGGAGGGACTGGGAGGAGAAAAAATGGTGGTTTTGGGGTGAAAAATGGGGATTTTGGGGTGAAAATGGGGATTTAAAAGGGAACGTTTTAGGGATAAAGGAACTGTATACTGGGAGGGAACTGGGATGGAACTGGATGGACTGGAGAAACGGGTGGTTTTGGGTGAAAAATGGGGATTTTGGGGTGAAAAATGGGGATTTTGGGAGGGAAAATTGGGGATTTAGGGTAAAAAACAACGAAAATGGCGGTTTTGGGGTGAAAAATGGGGATTTTAGGAGGGAAAATGGGGATTTTGGGGTTGAAAATGGGAGTTTTAGGGGTTAAAAGGGAACTGGTTTATACTGGGAGGGAACTGGGATGGAACTGGTTTGGACTGGGGGGAGAAAACGTGGTGGTTTTGGGCTGAAAAATGGGGATTTTGGGGTGAAAAATGGGAGTTTTAGGGGAGAAAACGGGGATTTGGGGAGAAAAAGGGAACTGGTTTATACTGGGAGTGACTGGGATGGACTGGGATTGATCGGGATTGAACTGGGGTGAACTGGTGTGTACTGGGAGGGACTGGGAGGGACTGGGAGGAGAAAACGTGGCGGTTCTGGGGTGAAAAATGGGGATTTTAGGGTGGAAAATGGGAGTTTTGGAGGTAAAAAGGGAACTGGTTTATACTGGGAGGAAACTGGGATTGAATTGGGATGAACTGGTTTATACTGGGATGGACTGGGAGGAGAAAACAGCAGTTTTGGGGTGAAAAATGGGAGTTTTGGGGGGTTAAAAGGGATGTAATTTATACTGGGATATACTGGGAGGGAATTGGGATGGACTGGTTTATACTGGGATGGACTGGGAATGGACTAGGATGGACTGGGATTGAACTGGGATGAACTGGGATGAACTGGGAATTAACTGGGATGGAACTGGGAAGTCCATACTGGTCCATATTGGTCCATACTGGTCCATACTGGTCCAAACTGGTCCATACTGGTCCATACTGGTCCAAACTGGTCCATACTGGTCTATACTGGTCCAAACTGGTCTGACAGGTTCCACTACGCCGCGCGGATCTGGGACGGAGTGAAGAAATCCTCGGCGCTGGCCGAGTACGGGCGCTTACTGGGCTGAACTGGTTTATACTGGGATGGACTGGGAGAACCTCTCTGGACCAATAAAACCCAAAAAAACCCCAAAAATCGTCTGGTTTTGGGTTTAATTAGCATCGAGTGTTAATTAGTTGTTAATTAGTTACCTCCTGAGGGGGAATTAGGGGAATTTTGGGGGAATTTTGGGGGAAATTTTGGGGAATTTTTGGGGATTTTTGGGTTTTTGAGGAATTTGGGAATATTTGGGGTGGGGTTTTGGGGGATTTTCGGGATTTTGGAGATTTTTGGGTGGTTTTGGGGAATTTTTGGGGTTTTTTTTATTTTGGGGAATTTTTGGGGGGATTTGAGGGGATTTTGGGGATCCCGGGTGAGATTTTGGATAATTTTTGGGGATTTTTGGGTAATTTTTGGAGATTTTTTTTTTGGTTTTCGGTGGATTTGAGGGAATTTTGGATTTCCTGGCTGATATTTTGGGTAAATTTTGAGGATTTGAGGGAATTTTGGGGATCCCGGGTGAGATTTTGGCTACTTTTTGGAGATTTTTTCGAGGGATTTGTGGGAATTTTGGGGAGCCCGGATGAGATTTTTGGGTTATTTTTGGGGATTTTGGGGTTCCCGATGAGGTTTTGGGGTAATTTTTGGGGATCTTGGGTGATCCTGACGGAATTTTTGGGGTTCCGAGGGGTTTTGGGTATTTTTTCGGGATCTTTGGGCAGTTTTGGGGGATTTTTTGGGTAGATTTTAAGGATTTTTGGGTAGATTTTGGGGATTTTTTTGGTTTTTCGGGGATCCTGAGGGAATTTCGGGTTTCCCGGGTGAACTTTTGGGTAATTTTTTGGGGATTTTGAGGATCCCGACTGAGATTTTGGGTTAGTTTTGGGGATTTTGGGGTTCCCGGGTGAGATTTTGGGTTATTTTTGGGGTTCCCGATGAGATTTGGGGTAATTTTTGGGTGATTTTGAGGGAATTTCGTGGCTCCGACGGCTTTTGGGTCGATTTCGGAGATCTTTCCCTACCTTTCGCAGCTCCCGGAGCCTCAATTCCCCTCAAAAATCCTTAATTAATCCTTAATTACTCCTTAATTCCTCCTTAATTCCCCCTCACTCCCCTCCTCCCCCCCACTCCCCTCACACCTTCCCGCCCTTTCCAAAAAGAGCGGGAAAAACCCGCGGGAGGACCCAAAACCACAAAGCTCGGAGGACCAAGCGGCCAGAGCGTCTCCGCGGCGCCAAACCGGAAGTCCCATAGAAAAACCATCGAGAGCAGGGCGGTGATTGCCAGAGCGTCTCCCCTGGAGCTCTGAGGAGATTTCCGGCGCATGGCGGCGGCGATGCCGGAGCTTCATTTCACTCGCGTCGTTTCCGTTAGCAGCGCCGATCCGGTTGGTTTTTTTGAATTTTTTCAATTTTTTTCAGGCTCCGGTTGTTCTCCGGAGGATCCGGTAGAGTTCCGGAGGTTTTTCGGGGTCGAATTGACGATTTTTCCCCTCAGAAATTCCCGGCGGAGAACCTGCTGAGGCCGGATGATGGGGGGAGGTGGAGAGGAGCGGCGGCGGGGGAGAAACAGCTCAGCGTCGTGCTGGAGGTAAAAATGGGAAATTTAAAATATATTTGGGGGGTTTTATTTTAATTTTATTTTTTGGGGATTTTTTTCTGATTTTTTGGGGTTTTTTTCGGATTTTTTTGGGTTTTTTTCCGGGTTTTTTCGAGGTTCTTGGGGTTTTTTTCGGGGTTTTCTGAGGGTTTTTTTCTGGGTTTTTCGAGGGTTTTTGGGGTTTTATTTTCGGTTTTTTAGGGGTTTTTTTGGTTGTTTTTTTCTGGCTTTTTTTGGGGATTTTTTTCTGATTTTTTGGGGATTTTTTCTGATTTTTTGGGGTTTTTTTTCTGGATTTTTGAGGGTTTTTCTGAAGGTTCTTTTTCTGGTTTTTTTTTTTTTTCTGGGGTTTTTGGAATTTTTTTCTGGGTTTTTTGAGGGTTTTTTGGGTTTTTGGTTGTTGTTTTCTTGGTTTTTTTGATTTATTTTTTTCTTATTTTTAATTGGATTTTTTTGAGGTCTTTCCTAATTCTTTAGGGATTTGGGGAATTTTGTGATTTTGGGATTTATTTGATTTTTTTTCCAAATTTATTTGAGGCTTTTGATTTTTTTTTTCCTATTTTTGATGGTTTTTTGAGGTTTTTAAGGGTTTTTTTGTATTTTCCTATTTTTAATGTGATTTTTTTTAGGATTTTCTTATTTTTTCTCATGTTTTAATGCAGTTTTGTTTTGGTTTCTTCCCGATTTTTTGGGAATTTGGGGTTTGAGGGATTTGGGATTTTGGGATTTATTTGAATCTTTTCCCAATTTTTTCCTGAGCTTTTTGATATTTTTTGTTTCATTTTTTCAGCTTTTTAAGTAATTTTTTTGCTATTTTCCCATTTTTAATGGTTTTTTTGGGGGATTTTCTTATTTTTTCTTATTTTTTACCTCAGTTACTTTTTCTTTTCTTCCCGATTATTTGGGATTTTGGGATTTATTTGAATTTTTTCCAATTTTTTTCTGACCTTTTTAATATTTTTTAAATTTTTTTTTTACCTTTTAAATGGTTTTTTTTTGCCAAATTCCCCATTTTTTAATGTTTTTTTAACATTTTCTTATTTTTTCTTATTTTTCACCTCAGTTTTTTTAGGGTTTTTTTATTCCCTATTATTTGGGATTTTGGGATTTATTTTAATTTTTCCCAATTTTTTCTGATCTTTTTGACATTTTTTGATTTTTTTTTTAGCTTTTTGAGTAATTTTTTTGCCATTTTCCCATTTTTAATGTTTTTTTGACATTTTCTTATTTTTTTTTACCTAATTTTGGTTTTTTTTCCCGATGATTTGGGACTTTGGGATTTATTTGATTTTTTTTCCATTTTTTTTCTGATCTTTTTTATATTTTTTATTTATTTTTGTTTAGTTTTTAAAGCAATTTTATCGCTTTTTCCTCAGTTTTTAACTTTTTCTTTGACATTTTCTCATTTTTTCTCCTTTTTCAACACTTTCTTTTCCTTTTTTCGATTTAATTTAAACTTCCTAACTCATTTTTTTTCCTCTTTTCCCAACTTTTGGGGGAATTTTGGGAATTTTCCCCCCAAAAAGTTGGGAATTTCCAGCCCAATCCACTCGATCCACGTTGGGAACGATGGAGCAGCTTTTGTGGAGATCCTGCAGGGAGCCTCGGGGGGAGGAGAATTCCAGGTGAGATTTGGGATTTTTTTGGGGATTTTTGGGATGTTTTGGGGGATTTTGGGAAGTTTTGGGAAATTTGGGGATTTTTGGGACTTTTTTGGGATTTTTTGGGGGTTTTTTTTGGGATTTTTCAGGGTTTTTTTGAGTTTTATTGGGTTTTTTGGGGATTTTTTGGGGGATTTTTTTGAAATTTATTAGGATTTTTTGGGGGATTTTTTAAAATTTATTAGGATTTTGGGGGTTTTTCAGGGTTTTGGAGGTTTTATTTTTGGGGATTTTTTGAAATTTATTAGGATTTTATTGAATTGGGGATTTTTAAACAAATTTATTAGGGTTTATTGGGGTTTCAGGGGTTTTTGATTTTGAGGGATTTTTAATTTATTGGGATTTTTGGGATTTTGGGGATTTTTAAAATTTATTAGAATTTATTGGGGAATTGTTTTGAGATTTTTTGGGGATTTTGGGATGATTTCTTTGAATTTATTAGGGTTTTTGGGGTTTTCAGGTGGTTTTTGTGAGTTTTGGGGATTTTTTAAAATTTATTAGGAATTTATTGGGGATTTTTGGAAAATTTTTGGTTTTATTGAGATTTTGGGGTTTTTGGGGATTTTGGGGATTTTTTTGAAATTTATTAGGATTTTTTGGGGAATTTTTTTGGGGTTTTTAAAAAAATTATTAGGATTTTATTGGGAATTTTTGGGGTTTTTTTGGGGAAATTTGGGATTTTTTTGGGGGTTTTTTCAGGGGTTTTTTGGAGGTTTATTGGGTTTTTTGGGATTTTTTGGGGGATTTTTTTTGAGATTTAATGGGATTTTTTGGGGTTTTTCAGGGTTTTTTAATTTAGTTTTTTGGGATATTTTGGGGATTTTTATGGATTTTATTGGGTTTAGTTTGGTTTTAGGTTTTGAGTTATGGGATATTTTTGTGATTTTTGGAATTTGGTATTTTTCTTATTTTGTGGTTTTGTGATTTTTGTGATTTTTGGGTGATTTTGGGTAATTTTTTAAAGATTTTTTGGGATATTTTGTGGTTTTTCTATGATTTTTTGGTGTTTTTTGGGATATTTGGTGATTTTTTTGGTGATTTTTTTGGGTAACTTTGTGATTTTTTTGGTGATTTTCTTGTGATCGTTTTGGTGATTTTTTGGTAACTTTTTGGTGATTTTCTTGTGGTTTTTCTGTCATTTTTTGTGATTTTTGGGTAATTTTTTTTAGGATTTTTTGGGATTTTTTTGGTGATTTTCTTGTGATTTTCTTGTGGTTTTTCTGTGATTTTTGGGTGATTTTTTTGGTGATTTTTGGGTGACTTTTGGGTAATTTTTTTAGGACTTTTTGTGATTTTTGGGGGATTTTTTTGTGATTTTTTGGGGGGATTTTTTTAGGATTTTTTGAGATGTTTTGTGATTTTTTTGGTGATTTTCTTGTGATTTTTTGGTGATTTTTTTGTGATTTTTTGGTGATTTTTGGGTGATTTTTGGGTGATTGTTTTAAGGGTTTTTTGGATATTTTGTGATTTTTTTTGTGATTTTTTTGGGTTTTTTTGTGATTTTCTTGGTGATTTTTTTGGTAACATTTTTTTAGGTTTTTTGGTGATTTTTTGGTAACTTTTTGGTGATTTTCTTGTGGTTTTTCTGTGATTTTTGGGTGATTTTTTTGTGATTTTTGGGTCATTTTTTTAGGACTTTCTGTGATTTTTTGGTGATTATTTGGTAACTTTTTTGTAATTTTTTTGGTGATTTTTGGGTGATTTTTTTAGGATTTTTAGTGATTTTTTGTGGGTTTTTTGGTGACTTTTGGGTAATTTTTTTAGCATTTTTTCAGATATTTTGTGATTTATTTGGTGATTTTTTTTGTTATTTTCTTGTGATTTTTCTGTGTTTTTTGTGATTTTTTTGTGGGTTTTTTTTGAGATTTTCTTGAGATTTTCTTGAGATTTTCTTGAGATTTTCTTGAGATTTTCTTGAGATTTTCTTGAGATTTTCTTGAGATTTTCTTGAGATTTTCTTCTGATTTTCTTCTGATTTTCTTCTGATTTTCTTCTGATTTTTCTTGTCATTTCTGGATAAATTTTTAGGATTTTTTGGGATATTTTTGTGGTTTTTTGGTGATTTTTCTAGTGATTTTCTTGTGATTTTTCTGTGATTTTTGGGTGATTTTTGGGCAATTTTTTTTTACATTTTGGGATTTTTTGGTGGTTTTTTTGGTGATTTTTCTGTGATTTTTGGGTAATTTTTTTAGGAATTTTTGGGATATTTTGTGATTTTTTTGGTGATTTTTCTTGTGATTTTCTTGTGATTTTTCTGTGATTTTTGGGTGATTTTTTGGTGATTTTCTTGTGATTTTTTGGTGGTTTTTCTGTGATTTGTTTGGTGATTTTTTGGGTGATTTTTTGGGTGATTTTGGATAAGTTTTTCAGGTTTTTTTGGTTTTTTTTTCATTTTTCGTGTTCTTTTCAATTTTTTTTCCATCTTTTCCCATTTTTCTTCCATTTCCCCCCAATTTTCAGGTGCCTTTTCCTCTCCCCAGGTGCTTCTCCCCACCTCAGCCCTGATGTCACCTGCAGAGAGCAGAGCTGGGCTGGAAACTCGCCGAGTTCGCGTTTTTGGGCCCAAAAATTTGGTCCAAAATTCCACTCAGAGCACCTGGGATCGGCTCAGGGTGGTGCTGAGTCAGCCTTACTGCCAGGTGAGACCCAAAAAACCCCAAAAAATCCCAAAAAAATCCCAAAATATCCCAAAAAAAATCCCAAAAAAACCCAAAAACTAAAAAAAAAAATCCCAAAAAACCCCAAAAAAATACACCTGGGAGCCAAAATATCCCCAAAAAACCCCAAAAACTCACCTGGGATCGGCTCAGGGTGGTGCTGAGTCAGCCTTACTGCCAGGTGAGACCCAAAAATCCCCAAAAAAACCCCAAAAAAACTGAAAAAAATACACCTGGGAACCAAAAAAACCTGAAAAAATACATCTGGGAGCCAAAATATCCCAAAAAAAACCCCCAAAAACTCACCTGGGGAACCCAAAAATCCCAAAAAACCCCCAAAAACTCAAAAAAAATCCCAAAAAAACCCC
>NW_028147279.1:628389-654899 GCF_008360975.1 Lichenostomus cassidix | reverse complement strand
ACACAGGTGTGCCCAGGTGTATCTCAGATGTATCCCCATGTTTCCCTATGGGTCTCAGGTGTATCCAGGTGTGCCCAGGTGTATCTCAGGTGTATCCCAGGTGTGCTCAGGTGTGCCCAGGTGTATCTCAGGTGTATCTCAGGTGTGCTCAGGTGTATCCAGGTGTGCCCAGGTGTATCTCAGCTGTATCCCAGGTGTATCCAGGTGTGCCCAGGTGTACCTCAAATGTATCCCCATGTATCCCCAATACCCCCAGGTGTGCCCAGGTATACCCAGGTGTACTCAGGTGTGCCCAGGTGTATCTCAGGTGTGCTCAGGTGTACCTCAAATGTATCCCCATGCATCCCCAATACCCCCAGGTGTGCCCAGCTGTATCCCAGGTGTACCCCAGGTGTATCTCAGGTGTAACCCCAATACCCCCAGGTGTACCCAGGTGTACCCAGGTGTGCCCAGGTGTGCCCAGGTGTGCCCAGGTGTATCTCAGCTGTATCCCAGGTGTGCCCAGGTGTGCCCAGGTGTATCTCAGCTGTATCCCTATGTATCCCAGGTGTGCCCAGGTGTGCCCAGGTGTGTCTCTCACCTCATCCTTGAGCTGTGCCAGGAACAGGGGCAGCAGGTGCTCCACGGTGTAACCCCATGTACCCCAGGTGTGCCCAGGTGTGTCTCAGGTGTATCCCAGGTGTGCCCAGGTGTATCTCAGCTGTATCCCTATGTATCCCAGGTGTATCTCAGGTGTATCCCAGGTGTATCCAGGTGTATCCCAGGTGTACCCCAGGTGTATCTCAGGTGTAACCCCAATACCCCCAGGTGTACCCAGGTGTATCTCAGGTGTGCCCAGGTGTATCTCAGCTGTATCCCTATGTATCCCAGGTGTATCCAGGTGTATCCAGGTGTGCCCAGGTGTGTCTCTCACCTCATCCTTGAGCTGCGCCAGGAAGAGCGGCAGCAGGTGCTCCACGGTGTTGTCCTTGCCCAGGATAGGTGACAATCCCATGATCACCGAGGCCAGAGCTGACTTGACGTGCTGGTTGGCGTCAGAAACCAACTCCTGCCAGGGGAGACAGGTGAGGCACAGGTGAGATTGGGACAGGTGAGACAGGTGAGACAGGTGAGGGACAGGTGAGATTGGCACAGGTGAGACAGGTGAGACAGGTGAAATTGGGACAGGTGAGATAAGGACAGGTGAGATACAGACAGGTGAGACAGGTGAGACAGGTGAGACAGGTGAGATTGGGACAGGTGAGACAGGTGAGATTGGGACAGGTGAGACAGGTGAGAGACACAGGTGAGATACGGACAGGTGAGATAGGGAGAGGTGAGATAGGTGAGAGACAGGTGAGATTGGGAAACATGAGACAGGTGAGATACGGACAAGGGACACAGGTGAAATTGAACAGGTGAGAGAGACAGGTGAGATTGGCACAGGTGAGATTGGCACAGGTGAGATTGGAACAGGTGGGACAGCTGTGTTCCATTCATATCCCACCACTCCAGCTGTCTCCATGTATCCCAGGTGTCCCCAGGTATCCCCAGGTATATCCCAGGTGTATCCCAAATACCCCCAGGTGTATCCCAGGTATCTCCAGCTGTCCCCAGGTGTGTCCCCAGGTGTCCCTAGGTATCCCCACGTGTCCCCAGATGCCCCCAGGTGTATCTCAGGTAACTCAGGTGTCCCCAGGTGTCCCCAGGTGTGTCCCCAGGTGTCCCCAGGTGTGTCCCCAGGTGTCCCCAGGTGTGTCTCACCTTGATGCAGGGCAGGATCTGCCCCATGATCACGGCTTCGCGACAATCCGGGGAGAGATTCTCACAGAACTCTGCGGCAGGTGAGAGAGAGACAGGTGAGATTGGGACAGGTGAGAGAGAGACAGGTGAGAGAGAGACAGGTGAGACTGGGACAGGTGAGATTGGGACAGGTGAGATTGGGACAGGTGAGACAGGTGAGAGACATTTGGGGACATCAGGGACAATTTGGGGACAATTTGGGGACAATATGGGGTCATTTTTCGGCCATTTAAGGTCATTTTTGGGTCACTTTTTGGCTATTTAAGGTCATTTTTGGGGCATTTTGGGCCATTTTCGAAACCTCAGACACAGATGACGTCATCGAGGCCATTTGGGGACAATTTGGGGACAATTTGGGGACGTTTCTGGCTGACCTTTGACCTTGTGGGACGCCGCCGCTCTCACTTCAGCCTCGCAGTCCTTCATGAGGCTCTGGAAAGCTCCAACCAGGTCAGTCTTGGTGATCTCAGGGCCAACGGCGCGCTGGAGCTGCACGACAGGTGGGACAGGTGAGGCTCACCTGGGATTCCCCAAAAATTCCCAAAATTTCCCCGAAATTTTCCTGAAATTCCAGCAAAATTCCATTGAAATTTGGCCAAAATCGACCCAAAATAGCCCCAAAATGCCTCATAATAGCCCCAAAAATGACCCTAAAAGGTGTTCCAGGTGTGCCCAGGTGTGTCAACCTGAAATTCTCAAAAATTCCCAAAAATTATCCCAAAAATTCCTCAAAATTTTCCTGAAATTCCAGTGAAATTCCACTGAAATTTGGCCTAAATAGCCCCAAAATGCCTTGTAATAGACCCAAAATCAGAAAAAATGGTATTTTGAGACATTCCCAGGTGTGCCCAGGTGTGCCCAGGTGTGTCAACCTGAAATTCCCAAAAATTCCCAAAAATTTTCCCAAAAATTCCCTGAAATTCTAACAAAATTCCAGTGAAATTTGACCAAAATAGCCCCAAAATGCCTCACAATAGCCCCAAAAATGACCCCAAAAGGTGTTCCAGGTGTGCCAACCCAGAATTCCCAAAAATTCCCAAAAATTCCCCAAAATTCTCCAAAATTTCTGAAATATTTTCCTGAAATTTCAGTGAAATTCCGTTGAAATTTAGCCAAAATAGACACAAAATGCCTCATAATAGCCACAAAACAACAAAAAATGGTGTTTTGAGACATTCCCAGGTGTGCCCAGGTGTGCCAACCTGAAATTCCCAAAAATTCCAAAAAATTCCCAAAATTTCCCAATTTTCCCGAAATTCCCATGAAAATCCAGCGAAATTTGGCCAAAATAGACCCAAAATGCCTTATAATAGACCCAAAATAAGAAAAAAATGGTGTTTTGAGACATTCTCAGGTGTGCCCAGGTGTGCCAACCTGAAATTCCCAAAAATTCCCAAAATTTTCCCGAAATTTTCCTGAAATTCTAACAAAATTCCAGTGAAATTTGACCAAAATAGACCCAAAATGCCTCATAATAGCCCCAAAAATGACCCCAAAAGGTGTTCCAGGTGTGCCCAGGTGTGCCAACCCGAAATTCCCAAAAATTCCCCCAAAAATTCCCCCAAAAATTCCCCCAAATTCCTCCAAATTTTCCTGAAATTCCAGTGAAATTCCGTTGAAATTTGGCCAAAATAGACACAAAATGCCTCATAATAATAATAAAAACTCAACCCAAATCACCTCAAAACTACCCCAAAACTCCCCCAAATTTCTCTCAAACCACCCCAAACCCTCCCCAGGTGTGCCCAGGTGTGCCAATCTCCGCTCAAGAGATCCTAAAACACCCAAAAATCCCCAAATCTCATCCCTAAATACCCCAAAAATGCCCCAAAATGCCCAAAAAATACCAAAAAAATCCCCCAAAATTCACCCCAAATGACACCCAGGTGTGCCCAGGTGTGCCAATCTCACCTCAAGACATCCCAAATTTCCCAAACCTCATCCCTAAATACCCCAAAAATGCCCCAAAAATGCCCCAAAAATGCCAAAAAAAGCCAAAAAATACCATAAACTCCCCATAATTCACCCCAAACCCTCCCCAGGTGTGCCCAGGTGTGCCAACCTCACCTCCAGAGCTCCCAAAACACCCAAAAATCCCCAAAAATGCCCAAAAAAAAGCCAAAAAATACCCTAAACTCCCTGCAATTCACCCCAAACCCTCCCCAGGTGTGCCCAGGTGTGCCCAGGTGTGCCCAGGTGCGCTCACCTCGGTGAACTTGTCGGCCACCATGTACCTGACCCGCCAGGACTTGTCCTCGGCCGCCTGGCGCAGCGTCGGCATCACCAACCCCTCCAGCTCCTCCTGCGGCAGCAGCTGGGCGATGCTCACACAGGCCTCGACCGCCAGGAGGCGCACAGAGTCCTGCAGGTAAATACAGGTGAGTTACAGGTGTGCTCAGGTGAGTTACAGGTGTGTACAGGTGTGTTACTGTGTGTTAATGTACACTAGGTGTGCCCAGCTGGGCGATGCTCACGCAGGCCTCGACCGCCAGGAGGCGCACTGAGTCCTGCAGGTAAATACAGGTAACCCTCAGGTGTGTTACAGGTGTGTACAGGTGTGTTACTGTGTGTTAATGTACACCAGGTGTGCCCAGCTGGGCGATGCTCACACAGGCCTCCACCGCCAGGAGGCGAACTGAGTCCTGCAGGTGAGAACAGGTGAGTTACAGGTGAGTTACAGGTGTGTACAGGTGTGTTATTGTGTGTTACTGTGTGTTCATGTATGTTAAAATACACCCAGGTGAGCTCAGGTGTGCCCAGCTGGGCGATGCTCACACAGGCCTCGACCGCCAGGAGGCGCACCGAGTCCTGCAGGTAAATACAGGTGTGCTCAGGTGAGTTACAGGTGTGTACAGGTAACCCCAAGTGAGTTCATGTATGTTAATGTATGTTAAAATACACCCAGGTGAGCTCAGGTGTGCCCAGCTGGGCGATGCTCACGCAGGCCTCCACCGCCAGGAGGCGCACAGAGTCCTGCAGGTAAATACAGGTGTGTACCGGTAACCTACAGGTGTCCCCAGGTGTCCCCAGGTGTGTCTCACCTGCTCGTCGGAGGCCAGGCTGGAGAACATGGTGACCCCCAGGTACCCCCAGGTGTGTCCCAGGTGTGTTTCTCTCCCCCCCAGGTGTGTATTTCTCCCTACCAGGTGTGTTTTTCTCCCCCCTAGGTGTGCCCAGGTGTGTCTCACCTGCTCGTCAGACACCATGTTGGCGCACATGGTGATCCCCAGGTGTGTTTTTCTCCACTCTAGGTGTGTTTCGCTCCCCCCCAGGTGTACCCAGGTGTGTTTTTCTCTCTCCAGGTGTATCCCAGGTGTACCCAGGTGAGTCTCACCTGCTCGTCGGAGGCCAGGTTGGAGAACATGGTGATCCCCAGGTGTGTTTTTGTCACCCCAATTGTCCCTCCATGACCCCCAGGTGTGTTTTTCTCTCCCCAGGTGTATCCCAGGTGTGCCCAGGTGAGTCTCACCTGCTCGTCGGAGGCCAGGTTGGAGAACATGGGGATGATCTCGCTCTTGACGTGCTCCAGCTCCAGCACCTTGGCGAACTCGCCCAGCTTGGAGGCGGCGGCGCGGCGCACCATGGGCGTGTCGTCCGAGCACAGGTTCCGGAAGTACCTGGGGACAGGTGGGACACACCTGAGCACACCTGGGGACACCTGGGGACACACCTGGGATACACCTGGGGACAGCTGAGATACACCTGGGAAACACCCTGGTGACTCCAAGTGACCCCAAACCACCCCAAGTGACCCCAAACCCCATTGGTCACTCACTGGTGACCCCAAATGACCCCAAACCCCACTGGTCACTCATTGATGACCCCAAATGCCCCCAAGTGACCCCAAAAGACCCCAAATCCCATTGGTCACTCCCTGATGACCCCAAACCCCCCCAAATGACCCCAAACCGCATTGGCCACTCATTGGTGACCCCAAAATACCCCAAAGCACCCCAAATGACCCCAAGTGACCCCAAATCCCAATGGTCACTCACTGGTGACCCCAAACCACCCCAAACCCCATTGGTCACTCACTGATGACCCCAAATGACCCCAAATGACCCCAACCCCTCCAACCCCATTGGTCACTCACTGGTGCAGCTCGGCCTTGACGGGGCTGGACACTCCCTGGTGACCCCAAGTGACCCCAAACCCCATTGGTCACTCCCTGGTAACCCCAAGTGACCCCAAACCACCCCAAATGACCCCAAGTGACCCCAAGCCCCGCTGGTCACTCACTGGCGCAGCTCGGCCTTGACGGGGCTGGACACTCGCGGGTAGCAGACGCTGAAGAGGCCGCAGGCCGAGGTGCGCGAGGTGAACCAATCGCCTCCGGCCAGCCGCTTGACCAGCGGCACGAAGTGACCCTCCAGGTCGGGCGGCGAGTGCTCGTGGGACACTGACCGCAGCGACTCCACCGCCTTGTCCCGAACCACCGTCTCCTCCACCGTGGCCAGGCTCTCCAGCG
Source organism: Lichenostomus cassidix (assembly GCF_008360975.1). Taxonomy (NCBI): domain Eukaryota; kingdom Metazoa; phylum Chordata; class Aves; order Passeriformes; family Meliphagidae; genus Lichenostomus; species Lichenostomus cassidix. The sequence goes on along the minus strand of NW_028147279.1, from coordinate 648,649 downwards.
GCGGCTGGGGATGGACAGAGTGACCATCAGGTGACCACCAGGTAATCCCAAAATAACCCCTAAGTGACCATCAAGTGACCATTGAATGGCCAGCACTGTCCCTGCTGTCACACCACCGTGGCCAGGCTCTCCAGGGGCGGCTGGGGATGGACAGACGGACAGCAGTGACCATCAGGTGACCACCAGGTGACCACTGACCACCAGGTGTGACCACCAGGAGTGGCTAAATGGCCATCAAATGACCACCGAGTGACCTCCAGTATGTCTAGGTGACCTTCAGGACACCTTCAGCTGACCCTTGGGGTGCTCAAGGGAACCTTAGATGACCCTAGATGACCACCAGGTGTGGCCAGGTGTCACCAGGTTACCACTGACCACATTTAAGCGACCTTCAGGACACCTTCAGCTGACCCTCAGTGTCTCCAAATGACCCTCAGATGACCCTCAATGACCCCCAGGTGTGCCCAGGTGACCACCAGGTGTAACCAGATAACTACCAGCCATGTCTGAATGACCCTCAGTGTTGTCAGGTGACCCTCAGATGACCCTAGCTGACCCCCAGGTGTGCCCAGGTATGTCGAGATGAGAGCCCAGGTATGTTTTTGGTTTCCCCAGGTGTGTTGTTTGCCCCACAAAGTCCATTTTTGGCCCTCCAGGTGAGTTTTTCCCCCCCAGGTGAGTTCCCCTCACCCACCAGCAGGCAGTGCACAAACTCAGGTGTGTTTCTCCCCCCAGGTGAGCTCCCAGGTGAGTTTCCCTACCAGCAGGCAGTGCACAAACTCAGGTGAGTTTTCCCCTCTCCAGGTGAGTTTCTCCCCCCAGGTGAGCTCCCAGGTGAGTTCCCCTCACCCACCAGAGGCAGTGCACAAACTCAGGTGTGAGTTTTTCCCCCCCAGATGAGTCCCCAGGTGTGTTTTTCCCCCCCAGGTGTGATTTTTTCCCCCCTAGGTGAGTCCCCAGGTGAGTTCCCCTCACCCACCAGCAGGCAGTGCACAAACTCAGGTGTGTTTTTCCCCCCTAGGTGAGTCCCCAGGTGAGTTCCCCTCACCCACCAGCAGGCAGTGCACAAACTCAGGTGTGTTTTTCCCCCCCAGGTGAGCTCCCAGGTGAGTTCCCCTCACCCACCAGCAGGCAGTGCACAAACTCAGGTGTGTTTCTCCCCCCCAGGTGAGTCCCCAGGTGAGTTCCCCTCACCCACCAGCAGGCAGTGCACAAACTCAGGTCCCCCGACGAGCGCAGTGAAGGTTCCCAGCTGCTCTGCCAGCGCCAGCAGCACCTCATCCTCGTCGTAGATCGTGTCTGGGGGGACAGGTGGGACAGGTGAGCTGTCAATCATCCCCAGGGCCACGCCCACCGCACCCAAACCACGCCCACATCACCCTGACCACGCCCACTGCCTGACAGCAGCACCTCATCCTCGTCGTAGATCGTGTCTGGGGGGACAGGTGGGACAGGTGAGCTGTCAATCATCCCCCGGGCCACGCCCACCGCACCCAAACCACGCCCACTACATCCAAACCACGCCCACCGCACCCAAACCACGCCCACAGGCTGCCAGCAGCACCTCATCCTCGTCGTAGATCGTGTCTGGGGGGACAGGTGAGCTGTCAATCATCCCCAGGCCACGCCCACCGGACCCAAACCACGCCCACTGCATCCAAACCACGCCCACAATGCACAAGCCACGCCCACTGCCTGCCTATAGTTTGTTGTTTTTATTGTAAATGAGGTTTGGTGGGACAGGTGGGACAGGTGAGGTGACTGACAGGTGTCAATCATCCCCCAGGCCACGCCCACCGCACCCAAACCACGCCCACAGCCTCCTAACCACGCCCACTGCTTGCCTATCATTCATTGTTCTCATTGTAAATGAGGTTTGGTGGGACAGGTGAGGTGACTGACAGCTGTCAATCATCGCCAGGCCACGCCCAGTGGGTCTAAGCCACGCCCACAATGTAGGAATGACAACTACAGCCAATAAAACCCTAAAATTAGGGAAAAATGACCCCAAAATGCCGCAAAAACCACAAAACATCCCCAAAACACCCCAAAAAACCAACAAAACCACCCCAAAAATAGTCCAAAAAACACCCCAAAAAACGCCCCAAAAAATGCCCCAAAATCACCCCAAAAACACGAGCAAAACACCCCAAAACTGCCCTAAAAATTGCCCCAAAATGCCCGAAAATCACCCCAAAAACCACGTGAAAAATGCTCCAAAATCACCCTGAATTTGTGAGAAAAACAACCCCAAACTGCCCCAAAACTGCCCCAAAACCAGCCCAAAAAACCACCTGAAAATCACCAAAAATCACCCAAAAATGCCCCAAAAACACCCCAAGAAACCACCTGAAAATCACCAAAAATCACCCAAAAACCACAAACAAAACAGCCCAAAAATAACCTCCAAAATAGGCAAAAAACACCCCAAAAATAGCCCAAAAACATCCCAAAAAATGCCCAAAAATCACCCCAAAATTTGAGGATTTGTTCCCCAAATTTTTAGGATTTTTTCCCCAAATTTTGAGGTTTTCTCCCTGAATTTTGAGAATTTTTCCCCCAAATTTTGTGATTTCTCCACCACATTTTGAGGTTTTCTAACCCAATTTTTGGAGTTTTCTCCCCCCAGTTTTGGGAATTTCTCCCCCAAATTTTGAGAATTTCTCCCTGAATTTTGGGGATTTCTCCCCCTAATTTTGAGGTGGTTTTTTCCCCCAACTTTTGAGAATTTCTCCCCCAAATTTTGCAGTTTTCTCTCCCCAATTTTGGGGATTTTTTCCCCAAATTTTGGGGATTTTTTCCCCAATTTTTGGAGTTTTCTCTTCCCAATTTTGGAGATTTTTTTTCCCCAATTTTGGAGATTTTCTTTCCCCAATTTTGGAGATTTTTTCCCCCAGTTTTGGGGATTTTTTCCCCAAATTTGGGGTTTTTTTCCCCAACTTTTGAGGATTTCTCCCCCAAATTTTGAGGATTTCTCCCCCAATTTTGGAGTTTTCTCCCCCAAATTTTGACAATTTCTCCCCCAATTTTTGGAGTTTTCTCCCCCAAATTTTCAGGTTTTTCCCCCCCAATTTTTGAGAATTTCTCCCCCAAACTTTCAGGTTTTCTCCCCCCAATTTTAGGGATTTTTTTCCCCAAATTTTGGGGATTTTTTTCCCCAAATTTTGAGGATTTTTTCCCCGAATTTACCGGTGAGGAAAGGCAGAAGTTCACTCCTGGTTCTCTCAACTCCCAAAGCCAAAGCGATGGTCGAGAGTTTCTTGATGCTGTTGAGCCTCAGCTGGGAGGGAAAAATGGGGAGAAAAATCAGGAATTTGGGCAAAAATGGGGGGGAAAATGATGGGGAAAAAATCGGGAAAATGAGGGAAAAAAAATCGGGAAAATGAGGAGGAAAAATCAGAAAAATGAGGAGGAAAAAATCAGAAAAATGAGGGAAAAATGAGGAAAATGAGGGGAAAAATCAGAAAAATGAGAGGAAAAAATCAGGTAAATGAGGGAAAAAAATCAGGAAAATGAGGGGAAAGAATCAGAAAAATTAGGGAAAAACATCAGGAAAATGAGGGAAAAAAATCAGGAAAATTAGAAGGAAAAATCAGGAAAATTTGGAGGAAAAATCAGGAGAATGAGGAGGAAAAAATCAGAAAAATGAGGGAAAAATGAGGAAAATGAGGGGAAAAAATCAGAAAAATTAGGGGAAAAAATCAGGAAAATGAGGAGGAAAAATCAGGAAAATTTGGAGGAAAAATCAGGAAAATGAGGAGAAAAAAATCAGAAAAATGAGGAAAAATCAGAAAAATGAGGAAAAATCAGAAAAATGAGAGAAAAAAATCAGGATAATGAGAGAAAAAAAATCATAAAAGTTAGAGGGAAAAATCAAGAAAACGAGGGGAAAAAAATTCAGGAAAATGAAGCAAAATGGTTGAAAAACAGGTAGGAAAATAAGGGGGAAAAGGAAAGAAAATGAGGAAAAAGGGGAGAAAAATGAGGAAAAAAGCAGAAAAATGGGGAAAAAGTGGGAAAATGAGGAAAAAATTTGGGAAAATGAGGAAAAAGACAGAAAAATGAGGAAAAAGGGCAGAAAAATGAGGACAAAGCACAGGAAAATGGGGAAAGAGTGAAGAAAAAGGCAAAAATAACCCCAAAGTGGCAACCAAACCTCCCCAAGGGGCAACCAAACCCCTCCCGGCTGACTCCGCCCACCCGGCGCGCCGCAGCCAATCAGCGTCGCCGTCTCACAGCACCGCAGCGGCGCCGCGGCAGAGAGCAGCGCCGCGATTGGCTCCTCCCACGTGGGGCAACAGCCAATGAGGAGCGGCGCTGGTTAGGCCTCGCGCTCCTATTGGCTGAGGGGAGGAGGTGGGCGGGGACAGCGCGGCGCTGCCCCGCCGCTAGGGGGCGCCGCGGTGGGCGGGGTGGGTTTCCCTGCCGACCAATCAGAACGCGCGTAACAAACTAAACGCCGCTATCGACCAATCAGAGCGCGCCTTTCACCCGAACCCCCAGGAGGGCCAGCGCTCCCCTCACGCTTGTAACAACGCCGCCCATTGGCCCGCGCCTGAGGGGAGCAGGCCGCCCCAGCCAATCACAGCGGCCGTCTCATAGCCGCGGCCTCCATCGGCCTCAGCGCCGCTCGCTCGCATTGCCCTCCGAACCGCCAGGCCGCGGGAACAGCCCGCGCCTATCGCGACAGAGCCCCTGCGTGTCGCGACAGCGCTACCTGCACGTCCTCGTTGCGCAGCTCGTCGATGAGCACCGCGATGGGGTAAAGCGAGTCGTCGCCGTCCGCCGCCGCCATCTTCGCCGCCGCCCCGGCTCTGAGGGCGCACGGGGCCGCCCGCCCCCGCCTGCAGGGCTTGCCGCGCCGTGATTGGTCGGCGGCTCCCGTCGGCTCTTCCCATTGGTCGAGGCGGCTGTCAGTCTGCGCGCTGGCCCCGCCCATGCGGCCGGGGCGGGGCCTCGAGCGGTGATTGGGCGGCGAGGATGATTGACAGCTCGGGGCGTTGCTAGGCAACCGGAGCCGCTGGGGAACCGAATGGGAGGAACTGGGATGGACTGGGAGGGACTGGGAGGGACTGGGACAAACTGGGACCCCAATAGGATCATACTGGGATTAGCTGGTTGGCAATGGGACAGACTGGGAGGAACTGGGAGCGAACTGGGAGGAACTGGGACCCCGACAGGATCATACTGGGATGGACTGGGATCCCTTGGGGCCAAACTGGGATTTACTGGTTGGCAATGGGAGAAACTGGGAGTGAACTGGGAGGAACTGGGATGGACTGGGAGCCCAGCAGGATCATACTGGGACGGACTGGGATCCCCTGGGGCCAAACTGGGAGCAGACTGGGGCAAACTGGGACAAACTGGGATCCCCTGAGGATCATACTGGGATTTCCTGGTTGGCAATGGGACGAACTGGGAGGAACTGGGATGGACTGGGAGCAAACTGGGAGCAAACTGGGAGCCCAGCAGATCATACTGGGATCAAACTGGGATGAACTGGGAGGAACTGGGACCCCAGCGGATCATACTGGGACAAACTGGGATCAAACTGGGACGAACTGGGAGCAAACTGGGAGCTCCCCAGTGCCGAACTGGTCCATACTGGTTCATACTGGTCTATACTGGTTCATACTGGGCGAAACCCTTGAAAACCCCAAATCCCCCCAAATGTCGCCCCGCCCCCAAGCCACGCCCCCCTTAGGCCACGCCCCCAAGGACCACGATGACGTCATCGATCAGACACGCCTTTATTGGGTGAGAGAAGGGAGTGGGCGGGGCTTGGGAGGGACTGGGATGGAACTGGTTCATACTGGGATTGGACTGAGAGGACACTGGGACAAACCGGGATGAACTGGGATGGACTGGTTTATACTGGTTTATACTGGTTTATACTGGGACGACACAGAAACCATTAAAAAAACCCAGCAGCGCCAAACTGGGAGGCACTGGTTGTTACTGGGATGGCACTGGGGTGGCACTGGGATGAACTGGGATAGACTGGTTTATACTGGGATGGACTGGGATGGACTGGGAGGACACTGGGATGGACTGGGATGGACTGGTTTATACTGGTTTATACTGGTTTATACTGGGATGTCACAGAAACCATTAAAAAAAACCCAGCAGTGCCAAACTGGGAGGCACTGGGATGGAACTGGGATGCCACTGGGATGGCACCAGAAGGCACTCAGCTGAACTGGGCTGAACTGGTTTATACTGGTTTATACTGGGATGAACTGGGACGAACTGCTTTATACTGGGATAAACTGGCGATGAACTAGGATGAACTGGGCTGAACTGGTTTATACTGGGATGAACTGAGATTGGACTGGGATGGCACTGGGATGAACTGGTTTATAGTGGGATTGAACTGGGACGAACTGGGATGGCACTGGGAAGGCACTGGGCTGGCACTGGTTTCTACTGGTTTCTACTGGGATGAACTGGGACGAACAGATTTATACTGGGATTGAACTGGCGATGAACTGGGATGAACTGGTTTATACTGGGATGAACTGGGATGGCACTGGAAGGCACTGGGATGAACTGGGACGAACTGGTTTATACTGGGATGAACTGGGAGGGAACTGGGCTGGCACTGGGCTGAACTGGTTTATACTGGGATGGACTGGGATTGAACTGGTTTATACTGGGCTGAACTGGGAAGGCACTGGTTCATACTGGTTCATACTGGTTCCTACTGGTTCCTACAGTCCATACCAGTCCAAACCAGTCCATACCGGTCCAAACTGGTCCATACTGGTCCATACTGGTCTCAGATCCTCCCTGCCTGCCTCAGTTTCCCCAGCAGGCTCTCCACACTCTCCACCTTCTCCCCTCCCCCCCTGGCTGGAGGTTCTTCGATTTTTAGGATTTTCAGTCGAGAGGAATTTGGGGAAATTCCCAAATCTGCGGCTGGGAGGATCTCCAGGGGCTTCTTCTTGGCTTTCTGGGGAGAAAAACGGGGAGAAAAATGGGGAGTTTGGTTAAAAATGGGGGAAAAATGGGAATTTTGGGGGAAATGTGGGGAAATTGGGGTGAAAAATGGGGAAAAAAATGGGGAATTTCAGTGAAAAATGGGGAAATTCAGGGGGAAATGTGGGGAATTTGGGTGAAAAATGGGGAAAAAATGGGGAATTTTTGGTAAAAAATGGGGAATTTGGGGTGAAAAATGGGGAATTTGGGGTGAAAAATGGGGAAATTCCCAAATCTGCGGCTGGGAGGATCTCCAGGGGCTTCTTCTTGGCTTTCTGGGGAGAAAAACAGGCAGTTTGGTTAAAAATGGGGAAAAAATGGGAATTTGGGGGGAAAAATGGGTGAAAAATGGGAGAAAAACGGGCAGTTTGGTTAAAAATGGGGAAAAAATGGGGAATTTCGGGTGAAAAACGGGAAAAAAATGGGGAAAAAATGGGGAAAAAATTGGGAAAAAATGGGGAAAAAATGGGGAATTTTGGTCAAAAATGGGGAAATTCAGGGGGAAAATGGGGAATTTGGGTGAAAAATAGGGAAAAAATGGGGAATTTTTGGTAAAAAATGGGGAATTTGGGGTGAAAAATGGGACAATTCGGGGAAAAATTGGGGAAAAAATGGGGAAATTCCCAAATCTGCAGCTGGGAGGATCTGCAGGGGCTTCTTCTTGGCTTTCTGGGGAGAAAAACGGGGAGTTTGGTTAAAAAGGGGGAAAACATGGGGAAAACATGGGGGAAAAATGGGGGAAAAATGGGGGAAAAATGGGGGAAAAATGGGGGAAAAATGGGGAAATTCCCAAATCTGCAGCTGGGGAAGATCTTGGCTTTCTGGGGAGAAAAACAGGGAGTTTGGTTAAAAACGGGGAAAAAATGGGGAATTTCGGTGAAAAATGGGGAAAAGATGGAGAAAAAATGGGAAAAATGGGGAAAAATGGGAAAAATGGGGAAAAATGGGGAAAAAATGGGGAAAAATGGGGAAAAATGGGGAAAAATGGGGGAAAAAATGGGGAATTTGGGTGAAAAATAGGGAAAAAATGGGGAATTTTTGGTAAAAAATGGGGAATTTGGGGTGAAAAATGGGACAATTTCGGGGGGAAAAATGGGGAAAAAATGGGGAAATTCCCAAATCTGCAGCTGGGAGGATCTGCAGGGGCTTCTTCTTGGCTTTCTGGGGAGAAAAACGGGGAGTTTGGTTAAAAATGGGGAATTTCAGGGGAAAAATGGGAATTTCGGGTGAAAAATGGGGAAAAAATGGGGAAAAAATGGAAATTTGGGGGGAAATGTGGGGAAATTGGGGGGGAAAATGGGGAAATTCAGGGAAAAAATGGGGAAAAAATGGGGAATTTTGGTCGAAAATGGGGAATTTTTGGTAAAAAATGGGGAATTTGGTGTGAAAAATGGGACAATTTGGGGGAAAAATGGGGAAAAAATGGGAAAATTCCCAAATCTGCGGCTGGGAGGATCTGCAGAGGCTTCTTCTTGGCTTTCTGGGGAGAAAAACAGGGAGTTTGGGGTGAAAGGTGGGGAAATTAACCCAAAAATGTGAGAAAAATGCCCTGAAATTGTCCTGAAAAATACATGAAAAATGCAGGGAAATAGCTCTGAAAATGCCCCAAAAACAGGAGAGAAACTCAGGCAAAAAACCGAGAAAAACAGGAGAGAAAAACGAGGAAAATATGAGGAAAATCATGAGAAAAAACAGGAGAAAAATATAAGAAAAACACGAGAACAACAAAAATGTAACTAAACTCATCCCCAAAAACCAGCCCAAAACGAACCCCAAAATTGCCCCAAAACCACCTCAAAAAAGCTCCAAAATAGCCAAAAAACCACCCCAAAACCCAAACAAATCCACACCAAAAATAGCCCAAAAACTCAACAAAAATACCCCAAAAACCGCCCAGAAATGTTGAGGTGAATCCCAGGAATTTGGGAACAGATTTGGGGAAAATCCCAGAAATTTTGGGAGAAAATTTGGTGATAATCCCAGGAGTTTTCAGACATATTTTGGGGAAAATTCCAGGAATTTGAGGAGAGATTTTGGGACAATCCCAGAAAATTTTGAGACATATTATGCGAAGAATCACAGAAATTTGGGGAGAATGTCAGGAATTTAGGGAGGAATTTAGGAAAGATCCCAGGGATTTGGGGAGAATCCCAGGATTTTGAGGTGGATTTGGGGAGCAATTTGGGAACAAATTCAGGAAAAACCCCCAAAAAAGCTGAAAAAGCTCCCCAAAAAAAGCCAAAAAACCACAAAAACCCCAAAAAACAACAACAACAACAAAAAAAACCCCACAAAAAAACCCCCAGAAAAATCAGAAAAAAAAACCAAAAAAACCACCAAAAAACCTCAAAAACCCAAAAAGAAACGCAAAAAACCTCAAAAACCCCCAAAACCCAAAAAAACCCGAAAAAACCCGAAAAACCCCAAAATACCAAAAACCCCCCAAAACCCCAAAAATCCCAAAAAAAACCCCAAAACCCCAAAACCCACAAAAACCCAAAACCCCAAAACCCCAAAACCCAAAACCCCAAAAACCCCAAATCCCCAAAATCCCAAAAATCCAAAAACCCCAAAACCCCAAAACCCCAAAAATCCCAAAACCCCAAACCCCAAACCCCAAAACCCCAAAACCCCAAAAACCCCAAAACCCCAAAACCCCAAAACCCCAAATCCCCAAAACCCCAAAACCCCAAAAACCCCAAAACCCAAAAACCCCAAAAAATCAGAATAGAAAACCCCAAAACCCCCAAAACCCCTAAAACCCCCCAAAAAACCCCAAAAAAGTCGGAATAAAAACCCCAAAACACCCCAAAAAATCAGAATAAAACCCCAAAAAAACCCAAAAAAATCAGAATAAAACCCCAAACCCCCCAAAAACTCACCATGATGTTGGGCAAGGTGGCATATCTGGGCTCGTTGAGCCGCAGATCCGCCGTGAGAACTGCCGGCAGGTTGAGTTTCAGAGTTTCCAAACCTCCATCCACCTCTCGCTCCACCCTGACTGATCCTCCTGACACCTCAACCCGCGAGGCAAAACAGCCCTGGGGGAGAAAATACCAGTTTGGGGGAGAAAATACCAGTATAAACCGGAAAATTCCCAGTTTGGAATAGGAAATTCCCAGTTTGGGGGGAAAAAATAGCAGTTTGTGGGAGAAAATTACCAGTTTGGGGGAGAAATTACCAGTTTGGGGGGAAAAAATAGCACTTTGGGATGGAAATTCCCAGTTTGGGGGGAGAAAATACCAGTTTGGGGGGAGAAATTCCCAGTTTGGAATAGGAAATTCCCAGTTTGGGGGGAAAATTCCCAGTTTGGGGGAGAAAATAGCAGTTTGGGATGGAAATTCCCAGTATAAAGTGGTAAATTCCCAATTTAGGATGGAAATTCCCAGTTTGGGGGGAAAAAATACCAGTTTGGGATGGGAATGCAATGGAAAAAAAACAGTCTGGGATGGAAAAATAACCAGTTTGGGTGAGAAAAAACCAGTTTGGGGGAGAAATTACCAGTTTGGAATGGGAAATTCCCAGTTTGGGGGAGAAAATAGCAGTTTGGGGGGAAAAATTCCCAGTTTGGGGGCAGAAATACCAGTTTGGGGGGAGAAAATAGCAGTTTGGGATGGAAATTCCCAGTTTGGAATAGGAATGGAATGGAAAAAATAGCAGTTTGGGGTGAAAAAATACCACTTTGGGGGGAAAAAATACCAGTTTGGGATGGAAATTCCCGGTTTAGAATGGGAAATTCCCAGTTAGTTTGGGGGAAAAATTACCAGTTTGGGGGGAGAAAATACCAGTATAAACCGGAAAATTCCCAGTTTGGAATAGGAAATTCCCAGTTTGGGGGGAGAAAATAGCAATTTGGGGGGAAAAAATAGCAGTTTGGTAATGGGAAATTCCCAGTTTGGGATGGAAAAATACCAGTTTGGGGGAAGAAAGTAGCAGTTTGGGATGGAAATTCCCAGTTTGGGGGAGAAAATACCAGTTTAGGATGGAAAAACCAGTTTGGAATGGGAATGGAATGGAAAAAATACCAGTTTGGGGTGAAAAATTCCCAGTTTGGGGGGAGAAAATACCAGTTTGGGGGAGAAAATTACCAGTTTGGGGTGAAAAATACCAGTTTGGGGAAGAAATAACCAGTTTGGGGGAGAAAATACCAGTTTGGGGAGAGAAATTACCAGTTTGGGATAGAAAAATACCAGTTTGGGATAGAAATAACCAGTTTGAGGGGAGAAAATTACCAGTTTGGGGGGAAAATTAGCAGTTTGGGGGAGAAAATACCAGTTTGGAATGGGAAATTCCCAGTTTGGGGGGAAAAAATAGCAGTTTGGGATGGAAATTCCCAGTATAAACCGGAAAATTCCCAGTTTGGAATAGGAAATTCCCAGTTTGGGGTGAGAAAATACCAGTTTGGGGGACAAAATTACCAGTTTGGGGGGAGAAAATACCAGTTTGAGGGGAGAAAATACCAGTTTGGAATGAGAAAATACCAGTTTGGAGTGGGAATGGAATGGGAAAAAACCAGTTTGGGATGGGAAATTCCCAGTTTGGAATAGGAAATACCAATTTGGGATGGAAAAATTACCAGTTTGGGGTGAGAAAATACCAGTTTGGAACAGGAAATTCCCAGTTTGGAATAGGAATTCCCAGTATAAACTGGTAAATTCCCAGTTTGGGATGGAAATTCCCAGTTTGGATTAGGAAATTCCCAGTACAAACCGGTCCATTCCCAGTTTGGGATGGAAATTCCCAGTTTAAACTGGTCAAATCCCAGTACAAACCAGCCCATTCCCAGTTCAGACCAGTCCATTCCCAGTCCAAACCAGTACAAACCAGTCCATTCCCAGTCCAAACCAGTCCATTCCCAGTCCAAACCAGTACAAACCAGTCCATTCCCAGTACAAACCAGTCCATTCCCAGTACAAACCAGTCCATTCCCAGTTCCCAATACAAATTCCCACAGGGGGTGAATATATCCCACAACCCCCCGCGCCTAGGGGGTGAGTATATCCCACAACCCCCCGCGCCTAGGGGTGAGTATATCCCACAACCCCCCGCGGCAGGAAGCAGTGCATTCTGGGATACACACCCCCCATTACCGCGGTGCACTGTGGGATATATCCCCCCTTGCCCCGGTGTATCCCGGCATGCCCCGCGCGCGGCCTACCTGCGGCCAATCCAACATGGCGGCGAGCAGCTGCCCGGTCTGATTGCAGTCGTCATCGATCGCCTGAGGGGAGAATATAGAGATATATATATATATATATATAGGGGATCTAGAGGGGATAGAGGGGAGCTAGAGGGATTTGTAGGGGTCTATAGGGTCTATAGGGTGGAGCAGCTGCCCGGTCTGGTTACAGTCGTCATCGATCGCCTGAGGGGAATATAGAGATATATAGAGATCTATAGGGGATAGAGGGGAGATATAGGGGATAGAGGGGTCTAGAGGGGATGTATGGGGGATAGAGGGGAGCTAGAGGGGATCTATAGGGGTGGAGCAGCTGCCCGGTCTGGTTACAGTTGTCATCGATCGCCTGAGGGGAGAATATAGAGATATATATATATATATATAGGGGATCTGTAGGGGATAGAGGGGTCTAGAGGGGTCTAGAGGGGTGTATAAGGGTCTATAGGGGAGCCTATAGGGGTCTAGAGGGGGTCTGTAGGGATCTAGAGGGGATCTATAGGCGTCTAGAGGGTCTATAGGGGATCTAGAGGGTCTATAGGGTCTATAGGGGTGGAGCAGCTGCCCGGTCTGGTTACAGTCGTCATCAATTGCCTGAGGAGATATAGAGATATATATATACATATATAGGGGATCTATAGGGGATCTATGGGGGATAGAGGGGAGCTAAAGGGGTCTGTAGGGGATCTAGAGGGGTCTATAGGGGTCTATAGGGGATCTATAAGGGATCTATAGGGTGGAGCAGCTGCCCGGTCTGGTTACAATCGTCATCGATCGCCTGAGGGGAGAGAGAAGGGAGATCTATAGGGGATCTAGAGGGGATCTGTAGGGGATCTGAGCTATAGGGGAGCTATAGGGGTCTGTAGGGGTCTATAGGGGAGCTGCAGGGGATCTATAGGGGAGCCTATAGGGGTCTAGAGGGGGTCTGTAGGGGTCTATAGGGGAGCTGCAGGGGATCTATAGGGGAGCCTATAGGGGTCTAGAGGGGGTCTGTAGGGATCTAGAAGGGATCTCTAGGCGTCTAGAGGGTCTATAGGGGATCTAGAGGGGGTGGAGGGAATCTGTAGGGAGCTAGAGGGGATCTGTAGGGTCTATAGGGGATCTAGAGGGGTCTAGAGAGCAGCTGTAGGGGTTTATAGGGGATCTGTAGGGGAGCAATGGGGGATCTATAGGGATCTATAGGATCTATAGGGTGGAGCAGCTGCCCGGTCTGGTTGCAGTCGTCATCGATCGCCTGGGGAGATATATAGGGGAGCTATAGGGGGTCTGTAGGGGTCTATAGGGGATCTTTGGGGCATCTATAGGGGTCTGTAGGGGAGCTAGAGCGGAGCTAGAGGGGATCTAGGGGTCTATAGGGGATCTAGAGGGGTCTGTAGGGGTCTGTAGAGGATCTATAGGGGATATAGGGGTCTGTAGGGGAGCTATAGGGGAGCCTATAGGGGATCTATAGGGGAGCTATAGGGGCCTATAGGGGTCTAGAGGGGATCTATAGGGTCTATAGGGGTCTATAGGGGATCTGTAGGGGATAGAGGTATCTATAGGGTCTATAGGGGATCTATAGGGGAGCCTATAGGGGTCTATAGGGAATCTAGGGGGAGCTATAGGGGATAGAGGGGAGTCTATAAGGGTCTAGAGGGGATAGAGGGGGGTCTATAGGGGAGCTATAGGGGAGCTAGAGGGATCTTTGGGGAATAGAGGTGTCTATAGGGGTCTCTAGGGGATCTATAGGCTCTATAGGGTCTCTATAGGATCCATAGGCTCTCACCTGTTTCCCCAGCAGCACCAGCTGAGGCTGCAGTTTCCCCACCAGCCCGGCCAGCGCTGTGGCTACCTGCAGAGGCCCGGGGGCTACCTGCCCCTCCCCCACCTCGGCCAGCACCGCCCGGTCTGCGCCCACGGCCAGGGCTGTCCTCAGGGTCTCCTGCGGGCAGGAAGGGGTTAAAATATCCTGAAAATATCCCAAAAATGTCCTGAAAATATCCCAAAAATGTAACCCCAAACCAGCCCCGGTCTGCGCCAACTGCCAGGGCTGTGCGAAGGGTCTCCTGCGGGCAGGAAGGGGTTAAAAATATACCCAAAATATCCTGAAATTATCATAAAAATATCATAGAAATATCACTGAAAATATCCTGAAATTATCCCAAAAATATCCTGAAAATATCCTGAAATTATTGACAAAAACACATTGAAATTATCCCAAAAACAGCCGACGGCCAGGGCTGTGCGGAGGGTCTCCTGCGGGGAGGAAGGGGTTAAAATATCCTGAAAATATCCCCCAAAATATCCTGAAATTATCCTGAAATTATCCCAAAAATGTAACCCCAAACCAGCCCCGGTCTGCGCCAGCGGCCAGGGCTGTGCGGAGGGTCTCCTGCGGGCAGGAAGGGGTTAAAAATATCTGAAATTATCCCAAAAATATCCTGAAAATATCCTGAAATTATTGACAAAAAACCATTGAAATTATCCCAAAAACAGCCAACGGCCAGGGCTGTGCGGAGGGTCTCCTGCGGGCAGGAAGGGGTTAAAATATCCCCAAAATATCCTGAAATTATCATAAAAATATCATAGAAATATCACTGAAAATATCCTGAAAATGTCACAAAAATATCCTGAAAATATCCCAAAAATATCCCACGGCCAGGGCTGTGCGAAGAGTCTCCTGCAGGCAGGAAGGGGTTAAAAATATACCCAAAATATCCTGAAATTATCCCAAAAATATCCTGAAATTATCCTAAAAATATCCTGAAAATATCATAGAAATATCACTGAAATATCCTGAAAATATCCCAAAAATATCCCACAGCCAGGGCTGTGTGGAGGGTTTCCTGCGGGCAGGAAGGGGTTAAAAATATACCCAAAATGTCCCCAAAATGTCCTGAAATTATCATAAAAATATCTCCAAAAATATCCTGAAATTATCCCAAAAATATCCTGAAAATATCCTGAAATTATCCTAGAAATGTCACTGAAATCTCCTGAAAATCTCCTGAAAATATCCTAAAAATGTCACCAAAATATCCTGAAAATATCCCAAAAATATCCTGAAATCACCCCAAAAATATCCTGAAAATGTCCTAAAAATATCCCAAAAATATCCCAAAAATATCCTGAAAATGTCCCCAAAATATCCTAAAAATACACTGAAAATATCCTGAAAAAATCCCAAAAATATCCTGAAATTATCATAAAAATATCCTGAAAATATCCTAAAAATGTCACAAAAATATCCTGAAAATATCCCGGAAAAATTTAAAAAAAAAACCCCAAAAAATATCCCCAAAATGTCACAAAAATATCCCAAAAATGTCCCAAAAGTATCCCAAAAATATCCTGAAAATATCCTGAAAATATCCCAAAAATGTCCCAAAAATATCCTGAAAATATCCCAAAAATGTCCCAAAAATATCCTGAAAATATCCTGAAAATATCCCAAAAACCACCAAAACACAACAAAAATATTACAAAAATCAAAATAAAAATCACAACAAAAATCCAACAAAAATCACAATAAAAATCCAACAAAAATCACAATAAAACTACAATAAAATCAAATTAAAACCACAACAAAAATGCAATAAAAACACAATAAAAACACCAAAAAAAGGAACAAAATTACCCAAAAAATACAACAAAAAAAGGTATTTTTTGGGGTATTTTTCAGGTGATTTTGGCTGTTTTTAGGGTGATTTTGGGGTGGTTTTTGGGGTGATTTTGGGGGATTTCAGGATGGTTTTTGGGATGATTTTTAGGACAATTTTGGGATGGTTTTGAGGTGGTTTTTGGGTATTTTTTGGGGTGTTTTTGGGGTGATTTTCTTGCGTTTTCGGGATGGTTTTGCTGTAGTTTTTGGGGCATTTTTTGGCTATTTTTGGGCTGGTTTTGGGCTGATTTTGGGGTGTTTTGGGCTATTTTTGGGGTGATTTTGGGCTGGTTTTGGGCTGATTTTGGGGTATTTTTGCAGGTATTTTTTGGCTGTTTTTGGGGTTTTTTTGGGCTGATTTTGGGCTATTTTTGGGGTGATTTTGGGATGTTTTTGGGCTATTTTTGGGCTGTTTTTGGGGTTTTCTTGGGCTGATTTTGGGCTATTTTTGGGGTGATTTTGGGGTATTTTTGCAGGTATTTTTGGGCTATTTTTGGGCTATTTTTGCAGGTATTTTTGGGCTATTTTTGGGGTGTTTTTGGGGTATTTTTGCAGGTATTTTTTGGGGGGATTTTGGGCTATTTTTGGGCTGATTTTGGGCTATTTTTGCAGGTATTTTTGGGCTATTTTTCCAGGTAATTTTGGGCTGGTTTTGGGGTGATTTTGGGGTATTTTTGCAGGTATTTTTGGGCTATTTTTCCAGGTATTTTTGGGGGGATTTTGGGCTATTTTTGGGGGGATTTTGGGGTATTTTTGCAGGTATTTTTGGGGTGATTTTGTTGCATTTTTGTTGTGGTTTTTTGGCTGTTTTTAGAGCGATTTTCTTGCATTTTCGGGATATTTTCGCTGTGATTTTCAGGGTGGTTTTGGGGTATTTTTGGGTCAATTTTGGGCTATTTTTGGGCTGGTTTTGGGGTGATTTTGGGGTATTTTTGCAGGTATTTTTGGGCTGATTTTGGGCTATTTTTGGGCTATTTTTGGGTTTTTTTTGGGCTGATTTTGGGCTATTTTTGGGGTGATTTTGGGGTGATTTTGGGGTATTTTTGCAGGTATTTTTGGGGTGATTTTGGGCTATTTTTGGGGTGATTTTGGGGTATTTTTGCAGGTATTTTTGGGGTGATTTTGGGCTGGTTTTGGGCTATTTTTGGGCAGGTTTTGGGGTGATTTTCTCTCACCTGGCTGGCCTTGGTGCCCAGAGTTGCCACGATGATCTCACTGACCTTCCCAGCCTCTTTCAGCCTCACAGCTTTTTTGGGTGATTTTGGGCTATTTTTGCAGGTATTTTTGGGGTGATTTTGGGGTGATTTTGGGCTGTTTTTGGGGAGTTTTTGGGGTGTTTTTCTCTCACCTGGCTGGCCTTGGTGCCCAGAGTTGCCACGATGATCTCACTGACTTTTCCAGCCTCTTTCAGCCTCACAGCTTCCTCCAGAGCGATTTCACAGAAAGGGTTCAGAGAGTGTTTGACTCCCTGGGTCTGAACTGCTGAGCCGCCCGGGGCGACCCGGACCTGGGAACGGGGAAATTGGGGAAAAAATGGGATTTTGGGGAAATTTGGGGAAAAATTGGGGTTTTGGGAGAGAAAAATAGGGATTTGGGGGGAAAAATTGGGGAAAAAATGGGATTTTGAGGGAAATTTGGGGAAAAAATTGGGGATTTTAGGGAAAAATTTGGGTTTTGGGAGAGAAATTGGGATTTTTGGAGGGAAAAAATGGGATTTTGGGGGGAAAAATTGGGAATTTGGGAGAGAATTGTATTTTAGGAGAAAAATTGGGATTTTGGGGGAAAAATGATTTTGGGGAAATTTGGGGGAAATATGGGGAAATTGGGAAAAAATTGGGGATTTTGAGGGAAATTTGGGACTTTTGGGGAAAAATTGGGGAAATTTGGGGGAAAAATTGAGATAAATTTGGGAATTTTAGGAAAATTTGGGGATTTTGGGGAAATTTGGGGATTTTGGGGAAAATTGGGGATTTTGGGGAAATTTGGGGAAATTTTGGGGAAAAAATTGGGAATTTTGGGTAAATTGGTGGGATTTGGGAAAATTTGGGAATTTTGGGGGGAAATTTGGAAAAATTTGAGAAAAAATTGGGGATTTTGGGGAAAATTGGGGAATTTGGGGGAAAAATTGGGAAAAATGGGATTTTGGGGGAAAAATGGGAGTTTGGGGAAAAAATTGAGGAATTTGGGGAAAATTTGGGGAATTTTAGGGAATTTTGGGGGAATTCGGGGAAAAATTGGGATTTTAGGGGAATAAGGGAAATTTGGGGGGAAAAATGGGAATTTTGGGGAAAAAATTGGGAAAATGGGGGAAAAATTGGGGATTTTGGGGAAATTTTGGGGATTTTGGGAGAGAAAATGGGGTTATTGGGGGAAAAAAAGGATTTTGGGGGAAAAATGGGATTTTGGGGAAAAATTGGGTTTTGGGGCAAAATGTGAGGGTTTGGGGAGGAAAAATTGGGATTTTCGGGGGGTTTAGGGTGGAAAATTGGAGTTTTGGAAAGAAATTTGGGAATTTTGGGCGAAATTTGGCATTTTGGGGATGAAAGTTGGGATTTTGGAAAGAAATTTGGGAGTTCTGGGGGGGAAAATTGGGATTTTGGGGAAAAAGTTGGGATTTTGGGGGAAATTTGGGGAAAAAAATTAGGGGTTTGGGGAGGAAATTTGGGGGGAAAATTGGGGTTTTTGGGAAAAAAAATGGAGTTTTGGGAGGTTTGAAGTGAAAATTTGGGGATTTGGGGTAGAAAAGTTGGGATTTTGGGGGAAATTTGGAAATTCTGGGGTGAAATTTGGGGTCTTGGGGAGGAATTTTGGGATTTTTGGGCGGAAATTTGGAATTTTCAGGGATTTTGGGGTGGAAATTTGGCTTTTTGGGGGTTTTAGGGGCGGAAATTTGGGATTTTGGGGCGGAAATTGGGATTTTCGGGGATTTTGGGGCGAAAATTTGGGATTTTGGGATAGAAATTCGGAATTTTGGGGCGGAAATTTGGGGTTTTCAGGGACTTCGGGGTGGAAATTTGGGATTTTGGGGAAGAAATTCGGAATTTTGGGGCGGAAATTTGGGATTTTGGGGCGGAAATTTGAGATTTTGGGGGACGAAATTTGGGATTTTCTGGCGAAAATTTGGGATTTTGGGATAGCAATCTGGGATTTTCCGGGAGAAATCTGTGATTTCAGGAAGAAATTTAGGATTTTCGGGGAGGAAATTTGGGATTTTGGGGCAGAAATTTGCGATTTTCGGGCGGAAATTGGGGATTTTAGGGATTTTCGGGCAGAAATTTGAGATTTTGGGGCGGAAATTTGGGATATTTGGGATTTTCGGGCAGAAATTTGGGATTTTGGGGGGGAAATTGGGGATTTTTGGGGGATTTTGGGGCGGAAATTTGGGATTTCAGGGCGGAAATTCGGGAATTCCGGACGCTCCGCCCATTCTCCACTTCCCGGCAATTTGGGAGATTTTCGGGATTTATAGAATTTCGGGATTTTTCCCCCAAATTTGGGGATTTTTTTCCCCAAAATTACCTTGACGGCGAAGTCAATGACGCGCTTCACCCCAACGAGCACGCGCAGAGCCGCCATTGCTAGGCCACGCCCACAAACCCCAAGCCACGCCCACAAACCCCAAACCACGCCCACAAACCCCCAAACCACGCCCACAAACCCTCAAACCACGCCCACGAACCCCACAAGCCACGCCCACCGCCCTAGCCACGCCCACCCCATTCACTCCTATTGATTCCATTGCGCATGCGCGGAAAGGTGAGGCAATATCCTAAGCCACGCCCACCGCGCTGTCAATCAAACTGAGCCCTGAGCCAAGCCACGCCCCCTGGTGGATGACGTAATGCCGAGAGCTGGCGCATGCGCAGTAAAGGCGAAGCGGAAGCGTTTTGGATTTTGGGGTTTTTTGGGGTTTTTTTGGGGTTTTTCTACCTCAAAAAAATCTCAGATTTCTACCCAAAAGGTCTCAGTTTTGTTCCCCAAAAATCTCAGTTTTCTTCCCCAAAAAAAATCTGTTCTCTTCCCCAAAAAAATCTCAATTTTCTTCCCGAAAATTCCTATTTTTCAAAAAAAAAAAATCTCACTTTTCTACCCAAAAACCTCCATTTTCTTCCCCAAAAATTCGCAGTTTTGTTCCCCAAAAAATCTGTTTTCTACCCCAAAAAATCGCAGTTTTTCTACCCAAAAAATCTCTGTTTTATCCCCCAAAAATCCCAATTTTCTTCCCCAAAAATACTCCTATTTAAAAAAAAAAACCCTCAGTTTTCTTTCTCAAAAATTCGCAGTTTTTTCCCCCGCAAAAAATCTGTTTTCTCCCCAAAAATCTCCGTTTTCTACCCAAAAAATCTCAGATTTCTTCCTCAAAAATTTGCAGTTTTGTTCCCAAAAAATCTGCTTTCTTCCCAAAAAATCTCAGTTTTATTCCCAAAAAAATCTGTTTTCTACCTAAAAATCTCAGTTTTCTACCC
>NW_028147279.1:564657-627892 GCF_008360975.1 Lichenostomus cassidix | reverse complement strand
AGTTCCCAGTTCTCCCAGTTCAGTTCCCCAGTAATCCCAGTTCTCCCAGTTCCCAGTCCTCACTCCCAGTTCAGTTCTCCAGTTCTCCCAGTTCAGTTCCCAGTTCAGTTCCCAGTTCTCCCAGTTCAGTTCCCCAGTTCTCCCAGTTCAGTTCCCCAGTTCCCAGTTCTCCCAGTAACCCCAGTTCTCCCAATTCCCCAGTTCTCACTCCCAGTTCTCCCAGTTCAGTTCCCAGTTCAGCTCCCCAGTTCTCCCAGTTCTCCCAGTAACCAATCCCAGTTCAGTTCCCCAGTTCTCACTCCCAGTTCTCCCAGTTCATGTCTGCAGCTGGCCGAACTGGAGCGCAGGGTGAGAGAAGCTTTGGCTGAGCGAGAGCGACTGCTGCGCGCCAGGGTAGGAAATTCACGTTTTAAATTCCTTTTTTCCCTTTTCCAATCCCGCTCTCGATTTAATTTTTCCCTTATCTTTCGACGCTTTGATGAGCGCCGACGATGCCGCACGCGATGCGATGCCGACTCTTCGATGCCGCCGATCCGCTCGATGCGATCATGGAGCACCATGCCATTTATTTCATGACATCGACGCCACGATTTCACACATCTTCCTCATTTATTTTTCCTTCATTTTTCCACCTTTTCCACAATTTTTCCCCCTTTTTCTGCCCTTTTTCACATTTTCCTTTTTCCCCTCATTTCTTCCTTTTTTCCCCTCACATTGCCCTCATTTTTCCCTCACAATTTTGCCCATTTTCCCCTCATTTTTTCCTTTTTTCCCCCTCAAATTTCCCTCATTTTCCCTCTAATTTTCCCGCCATTTTCCCCTCACATTTTCCCTCATTTTTTGCTCACATTTCTCTCCATTTTTCACTCACATTTTTCACCATTTTCCCCTCACAATTTTTACCATTTTCCCTCACTTTTCCCTCACATTTTCCCCTCATTTTTCACTCATTTTCCCCTCAATTTCCCCTCATTTTTCCTCACATTTCTCTCCATTTTTCCCTCACATTTTTTCCCATTTTCCCTCAATTTCACCACATTTTCCCCTCACGTTTTCCACTCTTTTTCAGTCACATTTTCCACATTTTTCCCTCACATTTTTGCCAATTTCCCCCTCATAATTTCTGCCATTTTCCCCTCACTCTTCCCGTATTTTTTAGCTCACATTTTTGCCCATTTTCCCCTCACGTTTTCCGGCCCTTTTCCCCTCACATTTCTCTCCATTTTCCCCTCACAATTTCCACCATTTTCCCCTCAATTTCCCCACATTTTTCCCTCACAATTTCCCACATTTTTCCTCTCACTTTTCCCGCCTTTTTCCCTCATTTTCCCTCACATTTTTGCCCATTTTCCTTCACATTTTCCCCCCATAATTTCTGCCATTTTCTCCTCACATTTTTCACCATTTTTCCCTCAGTTTTTGCTCACATTTTCCCCTCAGATTTCCCATATTTTCCCTCACATTTTTGCCCATTTTCCCCTCAATTTCCTCACATTTTTCCCTCACATTTCTTCTCCATTTTCCACTCACCTTTCCCCCCCATTTTCCCCTCACATTTTCCTCATTTTTCTCTCACATTTTTGCCCATTTTCCCCTCAACTTCCCCACATTTTTCCATCATAATTTCTGCCATTTTTCCCTCACATTTTCCATAATTTTTCCCTCATATTTCTCTCCATTTTCTGCTCATTTTTCTCTCACATTTTCCACCACTTTCGCCTCAATTTCCCCACATTTTTCCCTCACATTTCTCTCCATTTCGCCCTCACATTTTTCTCTCATATTTTTTGCCCATTTTTCCCCTCACATTTCCTTCATTTTCCCTCAAAATTTTCCCTCAATTTCTCTCCATTTTCCCCTCACATTTTTCACCATTTTTCCCTCATTTTCCCTCACATTTTTTCTCCATTTTTCCCTCACATTTTTCACCATTTTCCCTCACATTTCCCCCCCTTTTTCCCTCATAATTTCTGCCATTTTCCCTCACATTTTTCCCTCACATTTTCCCTCATTTTTGCTCACATTTTTCCCACATTTTTCCCTCAAATTTCTCTCCACTTTTCCCTCATAATTTCTGCCATTTCCCCTTCAATTTCCCCACATTTTCCCTCATTTTTCCCTCAGATTTTTCCCCATTTTCCCCTCACATTTTCCCGCCATTTCCCCCTCATAATTTCTGCCATTTTTCCCTCACATTTTTCACCATTTTCCCCTCGATTTCCCCACATTTTTCCCTCACATTTCCCTCATTTTTTCCTCACTTTTCCCTCATTTTTGGGTCACATTTTCCCTCATTTTCCCCTCACTTTTTTGCCCATTTTCCCCTCACATTTTTCCCTCATAATTTCTGCCATTTTTCCCTCACATTTTTCACCATTTTCCCCTCGATTTCCCCACATTTTTCCCTCACATTTCCCTCATTTTTTCCTCACTTTTCCCTCATTTTTGGGTCACATTTTCCCTCATTTTCCCCTCAATTTCCCCACATTTTTCCCTCACATTTCCCTCATTTTTTCCTCACTTTTCCCTCATTTTTGGGTCACATTTTCCCTCATTTTCCCCTCACTTTTTTTGCCCATTTTCCCTCACATTTTTCCCCTCACAATTTCTGCCATTTTCCCCTCATTTTCCCCTCAGATTTCCCATATTTTCCCTCACTTTTTTCCTCCATTTTCCACTCACCTTTTCCCGCCATTTTCCCTCACACTTGGGGGTGGTTTCGGTGGGCGTGGCTACAAGTGGGCGTGGTCAGAGTGGGCGTGACTTCAACCCTCTCTCCACAGGAAGCCAGGCGAGCCGCCAAAGCCACGCCCACTGAAGCCACGCCCACAACCGAGGCCACGCCCTCTCCCACCGAGTCCACACTCCCTTCCAGTCAAACCACGCCCCCTGCCGGCCAGGCCACGCCCACTGCCAGTCAGACCACGCCCCCTGCCGGCCAGGCCACGCCCCCTGCTGAGGTAACGACTCCAATTTTGGGGTAAAAATTCACTTTTTTGGGGTAAAAATTCACTTTTTTGGGGTAATAACTCCGATTTTTGGGGTTTCGACCCTCTTTTTTGGGGTAAAACCTCCAAATTTTGGGGTGAAAAACTCCAGTTTTTGGGGTAATATTCCAATTTTTGGATTTTAACCCTCATTTTTGGGCTAATAACTCAAATTTTGGGGTAAAAACTCCAATTTTGGGGGTAAAAGTTCATATTTTGGGATAACAACTCCAATTTTTGGGGTTCAATTCACATTTTTGGGGTAAAAACTCCATTTTTTGGGTAATAACTCCAATTTTTGGCATTTCAACCTCATTTTTGGAGTAATAACTCACTTTTTTGGGGCAATAATTCACATTTTTGGGGTAAAAAATTCACATTTTAGGGGTAAGAACTCCAATTTTGGGGTAAAAATTCCCATTTTTGGGGTTTCGACCCTCATTTTTGGGGTAAAACCTCCAATTTTTGGGGTAAAATCGCCAATTTTGGTGTTTCGCTCCTCATTTTTGGGCTAATAATTCACATTTTTGGGGTAAAAATTCACATTTTTTGGGGTAAAAATTCAGATTTTTTGATAATAATTCACATTTTTGGGGTAAAAATTCACATTTTGGGGTTTTCAACCGCATTTTTGGGCTAATAATTCACTTTTTTGGGGTAAAAACTCACTTTTTTGGGTTAATAACCCCAAATTTTTTACAATAATTTCGATTTTTGGCTCCAGCCAGACCTGCTGCTCGCTCTCAAGTCCCGAGGCCATCGCCCTGAGTGCATCAGGGAAATTGGGATTTTTGGGCAAAAATTCACTTTTTTGGGGTAAAAACTCCAATTTTGGGGTAATAATTCCCATTTTTGGACTTTCAACCTCATTTTTGGGGTAATAATTCACATTTTTGGGGTAAAAATTCACATTTTTGGGTTATAAACTCCCATTTTTGGGGTAATAACTCCAATTTTTTGGCTAATAATTCACATTTTTGGGGTAAAAACTCCAAATTTTGGGGTAATAATTCACTTTTTTTTATAATAATTTCAATTTTTGGGTTAATAATTCACATTTTTTGATAAAAATTTCGATTTTTGGCTCCAGCCAGACCTGCTGCTCGCTCTGAAATCCCGCGGCCATCGCCCTGAGTGCATCAGGGAAATTGGGATTTTGGGGAATTCCCTGCGAGGACCTCTGACCAAGATGGGAGGGAGAATCAAAACCTGGAGACGGCGCTGGTTCCACCTGGACCCCAGCAGGAGGGTGCTGGCCTATTATGGGGGTAAAAAATGGGAATTTTGGGAAAATTTTGGGGGAAAAATGGGATTTTTTTTAGAAAATTTGGGGGGAAAAAATGGGATTTTTTGTGGAAATTTGGGGTAAAAATGGGATTTTTCAGAAAAAAAAGGGGGAAAAATGGGATTTTGGGGAAAATTTGGGGAAAAAATGAGATTTTTTTTGGAAATTTGGGGGAAATTTGGGGTAAAAATGGGATTTTTGGGGAAATTTGGGGGAAAAATGAGGTTTTTTTGGAAATTTGGGGGAAATTTGGAGGTAAAAATGGGATTTTTGGGGAAAAGAATCAAAACCTGGAGACGGCGCTGGTTCCACCTGGACCCCAGCAGGAGGGTGCTGGCCTATTATGGGGGTAAAAATTTTGGGGATTTTGGGAAAATTTGGGGAAAAAATGGGAATTTTGGGAAAATTTTGGGTAAAAATGGGATTTTTTGGGGAAATTTTGGGGGAAAAATGGGATTTTTTGGGGAAGATTTGGGGAAAAAATGGGATTTTTTGCAGAAATTTGGGGAGAAAATGGGATTTTTTCAGGAAATTTGGGGGTAAAAATGGGATTTTTGGGGTAAAAATGGGAATTTTTTGGGAAAATTTGGGGAGAAAATGGGATTTTTTGGGAAAAATTCGGGGAAAAAAATGGATTTTTTGGGGAAGTTTGGGGGTAAAAAGGGGATTTTGGGAAAATTTGGAGGTAAAAATGGGATTTTTTGCAGAAATTTGGGGGGAAAATGGGATTTTTTTGAGAAAATTAGGGGATTTTTGGGGAAATTGGGGGGTAAAGATGGGATTTATGGGAAAAATTTGGGGGTGAAAATGGCAATTTTGGGGAAATTTGGAGGTAAAAATGGGATTTTTTTGAGAAAATTTGTGGAAAAAATAGGATTTTTTGGGAAAATTTTGGGGAAATTTGGGGGTTTGGGAAAAATTTGGGGGTAAAATTGGATTTTTTGCAGAAATTTGGGGAAAATTGGAGGTAAAAAATGGGATTTTGGGGAAATTGGGGGTAAAAATGGGATCTTTTACGGAAATTTGGGGAAGATTGGGGGAAAAAATGGGATTTTTGGGGAAAATTTGGGGAAAAATGGGATTTTTGGGAAAAATTTGGGGATTTTGGGGGAAAATTTGGGGAAAATCCGGGGAAAATTCATAGAAAAAATTGGATTTTTGGGGGAAATTGAGAGAAAAATGGTGGAAAAAAATGGGAAAAATAATAAAAGCCACGAGAGAAAAAACTTGTGAAATTGAAAATGAAAATATTTGAGATTTTGGGGATTTGAGTATAAAAACCCAAATTGGATGATTTGGAGGCATTTTGGGTCAATAAATGACTTTTTTTGGGTCAATAAATGACTTTTTTTGGGACAATAAATGACTTTTTTAGGTCAATAAATAAATGAATGTTTTGGGTCAATAAATTACTTTTTTGGGTCAATAAATGAGTTTTTTGGGACAATAAATGACTTTTTTTGGGACAATAAATGACTTTTTTGGATTAATGAATTTTTTGGGTCAATAAATGACTTTTTTGGGTCAATAAATGAGTTTTTTTGGGTCAATAAATGAATTTTTTTGGTCAATAAATGACTTTTTTTGGGTCAATAAATGACTTTTTTTGGGTCAATAAATGAGTTTTTTGGGACAATAAATGACTTTTTTTGGGTCAATAAATTACTTTTTTGGATTAATGAATTTTTTGGGACAATAAATGAATTTTTTGGGTCAATAAATGACTTTTTTTGGGACAATAAATCACTTTTTGAGTCAATAAATGAATTTTTTTGGGACAATAAATGACTTTTTTGGGTCAATAAATTACTTTTTGAGTCAATAAATGACTTTTTTGGGACAATAAATGAATTTTTTGGGTCAATAAATGACTTTTTTGGGACAATAAATGAGGTTTTTTGGGTCAATAAATGACTTTTTTGGGTCAATAAATGACTTTTTTTGGGTCAATAAATGAGTTTTTTGGGACAATAAATGAGGTTTTTTGGGACAATAAATGACTTTTTTGGGACAATAAATTACTTTTTGGGTCAATAAATGAGTTTTTGGGTCAATAAATGACTTTTTTTGGGCATAAAATCACAGGAAAAATAGAAAAATTGGGATTTATATTGAAAAATTCTATTAAAAATTCTATTAAAAATTCTATTAAATTTTTTTAAATAAAAAACTTTATAATTTGAATTTTTTTACCTTTTTTTCAGACCAAGCTCAGACCAAGCTGAAAGGAGTGATTTATTTCCAAGCCATCGAGGAGGTTTGGTATGATCCTGGCAGAGTCGCTGGAAAGGTGAGAAAAAAAGGGAAAAAATTGGATTTTTTTTTTTAGTTATTTGATGAATTAAATCTCAAAAAAAGAAATTTAAAAAATTTTGTTTAAATCGTTTAAAAAAATAATTTAAAAAAAATTTAAAAATCAAAATACTTTTAAAAAAGAATGAATTATAAATGATATAAAATAATTATTTCTGATCTCAAATTTTTGTTTTTTACCTCAAATTGATGATTTTTTACCTATTTGATGAATGAAATCTCAAAAAAATAATTTTTTTAAAACAAAATAAAATTTTTTTAAAAAATCATTTAAAAATAATTTTAAAATAATTTTTAAAAAATTAGAGTCAAAAATAAATATAACTTTAAAAATAACAAGTTAGAAATGATATTAAATAATTATTTTTGACCTCAAATTGATGATTTTTACATATTTGATCAATTAAATCTCCTAAAAAACAATATAAAAATCCAATTTAAATCCAACCAAAAATCCAATTTAAATTTAAAAATCCAATTTAAATTTAAAAAATCCAATTTAAATTAAAAAAATCCAATTTAAATTAAAAAATCCAATTTAAATCAATGAAAAATCCAATTTAAATCAAAAAAAAATCCAATTTAAAAAAAAAATCCAATTTATATTAAAGAAAAATCCAATTTAAATCAAAGAAAAATCCAATTTAAATTAAAAAATCCCATTTAAATCCAACAAAAAATCAAATTTATATTAAAAAACCCCATTTAACTCCAACAAAAACCCCAATTTAACAATTTCTCACCTCCAAAATTCCCAAAACACTCATTTCCACCCCCAAAATCTCATTTTCCAGAGTCCCAACCCTCGTCTGACATTTTGTCTGAAGACCTACGAGAGACTCTTCTGGCTGGTGGCTCCCAGTGCTGAGGCTCTGCGCCTCTGGATGGACGCCGTGCTCACCTTGACCAGAGCTGAGGGGACTTTCTGAATTAATTTTTAAATGTTTTAATAATTATTTCTGGGTTTTCCCCTTTTTCCCCTTTTTTTCCCCTTTTTTTCCTCATTAATTCTGATTTTTCCCCTTTTTTTCCTCATTAATTCTGATTTTTTTCCCCTTTTTTCTACTCATTTTCCCTTTTTTTCCTCCCTTTTTCCTACTCATTATTCCTGATTTTTTCCACTCATTTTTCCCTTTTTCTACTCTCTCCTTTTCCCCTTTTTTCACCCTTTTTTCTACTAATTTTTCCCTTTTTTCTACTCTTTTTTCCACCCATTGCCCTCTGGATGGACGCCGTGCTCACCTTGACCAGGGCTGAGGGGACATTCTGAATTAATTTTTAAATGTTTTAATAATTATTTCTGGGTTTTCCCCTTTTTTCCCTTTTTTTCCCTTTTTTTCTGATTTTTTTCCCCTTTTTTCTACCCTTTTTTCCCATTTTTTCCTCATTAATTCTGATTTTTTTTCCTCTTTTTTCCTACTCATTTGCCCCTTTTTTTCCTGACTTTTCTCCCCTTTTTTCTACCCTTTTTCCCTTTTTTCCTCATTATTTCTGATTTTTCCCCTTTTTTCTACCCTTTTTTCCCTTTTTTTCCACATTATTTCTCAATTTTTCCCCTTTTTTCTACTCATTATTGCTGATTTTCCCCTTTTTTTCCTCATTAATTCTGATTTTTTCCCCTTTTTTCTACTCATTTTCCCCTTTTTTCTACTCATTTTTCCCTTTTTCTACTCTCTCCTTTTCCCCTTTTTTCTCCCTTTTTTCTACTCATTTTTCCCTTTTTTCTACTCTTTTTCCTACCCTTTTCCCCCTGGATGGACGCCGTGCTCACCCTCACCAGAGCTGAGGGAACATTCTGATTTAATTTTTAAATTTTTAATAATTATTTCTGGGTTTTAATTGATATTTCTGGGGTTTTCACTTTTTTCTGATTTTTTTCCCCTTTTTTCTACTTTTTTTCCCTTTTTTCTACCCTTCTTTCCCTTTTTTCCCCTCATTATTTCTGATTTTCCCCCTGTTTTCTACTCATTTTTCCCACTTTATCTACTCACTTTCCCCCCTTTTTTCTACTTATTTCTGCTTTTTCGCTTTTTTCCCTCATTAATTCTGATTTTTCCCCCTTTTTTTCTACTCTTTTTTTCCCCTTTTTTCTACCCTTTCCCCCCCTTTTTTCTACTCATTATTCTGCAATTTTTTTCCCTTTTTTCCTACTCTTTTTTTTTTTCTTTTTTCCTCATTATTTCTGATTTTTTCCCCTTTTTTCTACTCTTTTTTCCCCCTTTTTTCTACACTTTCCCCCTGGATGGACGCCGTGCTCACCCTCACCAGAGCTGAGGGAACATTCTGAATTATTTTTAAATTTTTAATAATTATTTCTGGGTTTTCCCCTTTTTTCCCTTTTTTTCCCCCTTTTTTTCCCTTTTTTTCTGATTTTTTCCCCTTTTTTCTACCTTTTTCCCCCTTTTTTCTACTCATTATTTCTGATTTTTCCCCTTTTTTCTACTCATTTTTCTCTTTTTCCCCTTTTTTCTACTCATTTTTTCCTTTTTTCTACCCTTTTTTCCCTTTTTCCCCTCATTATTTCTGATTTTTCCCCTTTTTTCTACTCATTTTCCCTGTTTTCCTCCCTTTTTCCTACTCATTATTCCTGATTTTTTCCCCTTTTTTCTACTCATTTTCCCCTTTTTTCTACTCATTTTTCCCTTTTCTCCCCCTTTTTTCTACTTTTTCCCTTTTTTCTACTCTTTTCCCCCTTTTTCCCGCTTTTTTCTATTCATATTTCTGCTTTTTTCCCCTTTTTTCTACTCATTATTCCTGATTTTTCCCTTTTCCCCCCCTTTTTTCTACTCATTTTTCCCTATTTTCCACTCTTTTTTCCCTTTTTCCCCTCATTTTTTCCACCCTTTTCTCCCCAAAATCCACCTGGGAACACTGCTGTATTTATTAAAGCTTATTTTGGGAAAAAACCCAATTTCTGGTTATTTTGGGCCTTAAGGAGATTTTCTAATTATATTTAACAATGAAAATAACAATAAAAAATTATTAAAAACTATAACGGTAATAGCAGTAAGACTTAAGAAAAATTGAAAAATTATTATAATAACGATTATAAAAACGGTAATAATGATATTAGATGGTTAATAATGATTTCTCCACCGTTTTATGGGTTTAAATTTAGGGGAAAATCCAACTTTTTGGGTGTTTTTAAAGGTTCGAATTAATGTGGGGAATGTGAGGGGAAAATGGTGAAAAATGTGAGAAAAAACCAGAAAATATGAGGGGGAAAATAGTGAAAAATGAGGAAAAAAGGTGAAAAATATGAGGGAAAAAAAGAAACAAAATAAGAGGGAAAAAGAGTGGAAAATATGAGGGGAAAAGGGTGAAAAATGAGGGGAAAAAACAGAAAATATGAGGGAAAAAAGGTGAAAAATGTGAGGGAAAAAGAATGAAAAATGAGGGGGAAAAGGTGAAAAATGTGAGGGAAAAAATTAACAAAATATGAGGGGGAAAGGGTGAAAAATGTGAGGAAAAAAAGAGCGGAAAATGTGAGGGAAAAAAAGAAATAAATTATGAGGGGAAAAGAGTGGAAAATGAGGGCGGGAAAACCAGAAAATATGAGGGAAAAGGAGTGGAAAATGAGGGAAAAAAACCAGAAAATATGAGGGGAAAAAGAGTGGAAAATGTGAGGGAAAAATAAAGAAAAATGACGGGAAAAATGTGAAAAATGTGAGGGAGAAATAGTGGAAAATATGAGGGGAAAAGAGTGGAAAATGTGAGGGGAAAAATAAACAAAAGATGAGGGGAAAAGAGTGAAAAATGAGGCAAAAAAAACCCAGAAAATATGAGGGGAAAAAAGGTGAAAAATTAGGGGGAAATGACAGAAAACGTGAGGGGAAAAACAAACAAAATATGAGGGGAAAAGGGTGGAAAATATGAGGGGAAAAGAGTGGAAAATGCGAGGGGAAAAGTGTGGAAAATATGAGGGGAAAAAACCCAGAAAATATGAGGGGAAAAGTGCAGAAAATGTGAGGAAAAAATGGTGGGAAATGAGGGGGGAAAGGGCGGAAAATTTGAGGGGAAAAGAGTGAAAAATGAGGGGGAAAAACCCAGAAAATATGAGGGGAAAATGGTGAAAAATGTGAGGGGAAAAGAGTGGAAAACGGAAGGGGAACAGTGCAGAAAATGTGAGGAAAAAAGGGTGGAAAATAAGAGGGGAAAAGAGTGAGAAATGAGGAAAAAAAGGTGAAAAATATGAGGGAAAAAAAGAAACAAAATAAGAGCGGAAAAGAGTGGAAAATGTGAGGGGGAAAACCCAAATAATATGGGGGGGAAGGTGAAAAATGAGGGGAAAAGAGCAGAAATTGTGAGGGGAAAAGGGTGGAAAATGTGAGGAAAAAAGGGCAGAAAATGTGAGGGGGAAAGGGTGAAAAATGAGGGGGGAAAGGGTGGAAAATCTGAGGGGAAAAGAGTGAAAAATGAGGGGAAAAAACCCAGAAAATGTGAGGGGAAAATGGTGGAAAAATGTGAGGGGAAAAAGGCGGGAAACGTGAGGGGGGGAAAAAAGGCGGGAAAATGAGGGGAAATAAAAGAAACAAAAGAGAGAAAAACAGTGAGAAATAAGTGGGGGAAAAGGGGCAAAAAAGGTTAAAAAACTTATTATTATGGACAAAACATGAAAAGGGTTTTTTGTGTGCTGAAGTTTGAGTCGTTTGAAGGTTAAAATTAACGGGAAAATAAGGGGAAATGGTGGGAAACAAAACGGAAAATATAATGGGAAATGGTGAAAAATGAAATGGAAAACATGTTGGAAAACATAGTGAAAAATGGAATGGAAAATAGAATAGATTACATGGTGGAAAACATAATGAAAAATTGAACGAAACTCGGTGAAAATTTGAATGAAAAAATAGTGAAAAGTAGAGCGAAAAACGTGATGAAAAACACATCGAAAAATACACCGAAAAATAATTTAAAAACCGAACAAAATTCCAAAACACCACCACGCCCAAACGGAACAATTTTCACACCCACAAAAACCGGAAAATATTTCTCAATAACCACACCGCTCACCCACAGTTTCCACCACACCCATTTATTACCACACCGGGCGAAGAATTTAACAACACTTAACGCACCAAAAGCAACAACAAAAAAGACAAAAGCCACCCAGGCCCTTGTAACGCTTTTCCCTTCCCTTTCGGACCTTTTATTCCCTCAAAATTCCTCTCCAAAGGCTTCCCAGCAGCTGCGCGGCCTGAGGGCTTCTCCTCCCTGGCGGCCATTTTGTCACCCTGAGGCGCCGCGGCTTTTTCCTCTCCTTTTTCCTCTCCTTTTTCGCTTCCAACACCACCGGTTTGGGTGTTACCGGGTTTAACATCACCACTTTCGGTTTGTTTGGGTTTACCACCGGTTTTGGTGGTGTTAAAAGGCTGCTTTTTGTCCTCAGCGGGCGTTTTCTCCCTCACGGTTTCGGCCTCGCCTTCGCCCTGAGGCGCTGAGGGTTTTTCGCCTCGTTTTTCGGTTTTAACGTCGCCGCTTTGGGTTTTTTTGGTTTTATCGCCGCTTTTGGGGTTGGGGAATCCACCAGCTCTTCGGCTGGGGGGTTCCGGTGAGGCTAAAAAGCCTCCGCTTGCCGTTTCGGTGGTGTTTTTAAAATCCTCCGGCGTTGCCGAATGGCCGTGAGGGAGAAGCTCGAGCCGCGGCAGATCCGGAGAGAAAAAGGTTTTGTTGGGCGAATGGAAATTGCAAAGATCTCCTTCGCAACACGAACCGGTAAGGGAAACCGAATTGTCGCCTCGGAATTCCCCATCGCAGCTCGCGTTTCGGACACAACCCCTCACCTCCCTGCGCAGCGTCACATTGCCTGGAAAAAATGAGGGGAAAAAGGTGAAAAATGTGAGGGGAAAATGGTGGAAAATGGGAGGGAAAAGGGTGGAAAATAGGAGGGGAAAAGAGGGGAAAATGTGAGGGGAAATGGTGAAAAATGAGGGGAAAATGGTGAGAAACGTAAGAGGAAAAAAACCCAGAAAATATGAGGGGAGAAGGGTGGAAAATGGGAGGGAAAAAGAGTGGAAAATGTGAGGGGAAAAGGCGGAGAAAATGTGAGGGGAAAAGTGGAAAACGTGAGGGGAAAAAAGAAGAAAACGTGAGGGAAAAAGAGTGGAAAATGTGAGGGGAAAAGAGTGGAAAATGGGAGGGGAAAAGGCGGGAAAAACATGAGGGAAAAAAAGGTGGAAAACGTGAGGGGAAAAGGGTGAAAAATGAGGGGGAAAGGGTGAAAAACGTGAGGAAAAAGCCAGAAAATATGAGGAGAAAAGGGTGAAAAATGTGAGGGGAAAAAGAGAGGAAGATTGGAGGGAAAAAGAGTGGAAAATATGAGGGGAAAAGGCGGGGAAAATGAGGGGAAAAGAGTGAAAAACGTGAGGAAAAAACCCAGAAAATATGAGGGGAAAAGAGTGGAAAATGTGAGGGGAAAAGGCGGGAAAAATGAGGGGAAAAGGGTGAAAAACGTGAGAGGAAAAAATACCAGAAAATATGAGGGAAAAAGAGTGAAAAATGTGAGGTGAAAAGAGCGGAAAATGGGAGGGGAAAAGTTGGAAAATGTGAGGGGAAAAAAACAGAAAATTTGAGGGGAAAAGGATGGAAAATGGGGGAAAAAAGAACGGAAAACATGAGGGGAAAAAAACCCCAGCCGCACATCCCCACACCAAAACCGTTAATTAAACCTTCAAAATCCCCACTTTTAACCTCCCAAACCCCAATTTATCCCTCAGTACATAAAGTTTATTTTTCCTTACCCAGCCGGAGGGTGAGGTTTCCGTAGAAACAAGCGCGGAGATCGTCGTAGCACTGAACGGTGGTTTGTGGGGAACAAAGTCCTTTATCCGGACAGCCGAAGCACTGCAGGCCGTTTGGGACTCGGGATGAGGTGTTTGCTGAGGGGAAATAAGGTAAAAACCAGTAAAAACCAGTATAAACCAGTATAAAACCAGTATAAACCAGTATAAAACCAGTATGGATCAGTATGGACCAGTATGGACCAGTTTGTGGGGATAAAATCCTTTATCCGGACAGCCGAAGCACTGCAGGCCGTTTGGTGCTGAGGGGAAAAATGGGTTAAATCCCAGTAAAAACCAGTATAGACCAGTATAAACCAGTATAAAGCCAGTATGGACCAGTATAGACCAGTATAAACCAGTAGGGGTAGCCAAAGACTGCAGGCCGTTCGGGAGTGGGGAACTGGTGTTGGCTGAGGGGAAAATGGGTAAATCCCAGTAAATCCCAGTATAAACCAGTATAGACCAGTATAAACCAGTATAGACCAGTATAACCCAAAGGCCTCTCCCAGTAGCTTCCAGTAGATTCCAGTAACTCCCAGTTAGCTCCCCAGTCCCTCCAAATGCTCCTCAATCCATTCCCAGTCCATCCCAGTATAAACCAGTATAAACCAGTTCCATTTTAAAACCCCTAAAAATTCCCATTTTTCACCCCAAAATCCCCATTTTTCACCCCAAAACTGCCGTGTTTTTTCCTCCCAGTCCCTCCCAGTATATCCCAGTCTCTCCCAGTCCTTCCCAGTTCCATCCCAGTCCCTCCCAGTACAAACCAGTTCCACCCCAGTATAAACCAGTTCCCTTTTAACCCCTAAAACTCCCATTTTCCCCCCTAAAATCCCCATTTTCCACCCCAAAATCCCCGTTTTTCAC
Organism: Lichenostomus cassidix; assembly: GCF_008360975.1. NCBI lineage: Eukaryota > Metazoa > Chordata > Aves > Passeriformes > Meliphagidae > Lichenostomus > Lichenostomus cassidix. The sequence goes on along the minus strand of NW_028147279.1, from coordinate 613,661 downwards.
CCCAAAACCGCCCCGTTTTCTCCTCCCAGCCCCTCCCAGTCCCTCCCAGTTCCCTCCCAGTTCCCTCCCAGTCCCTCCCAGTACAAACCAGTACAGACCAGTAACGGGCAGAGCCTCGTCCTGCAGGTTGCAGGAGTCGCCGTCGCAGTTCCTGCGCCTCTCGAACACCACCAGGTTCTGCAGCTGCAGCGCTCTGCCGATGGCGCCGGGCTGGCCGCGGCCGCAGCCCCGAGTGACCAGCGAGAACTGACCGTGACCTGAGGTATTGATTAATTATTGATTAGGTATTGATTATTGATTAGTTATTGGTAATCTGTATTGGTGCCCAAAAGTGACCCAAAGTGACCCAAAGTGACCCAAAACTGACCAGGGCCGCAGCCCCGAGTGACCAGCGAGAACTGACCGTGGCCTGAGGTATTGATTAATTATTGATTAGGTATTGATTATTGATTAGTTATTGGTAATCTATATTGGTGCCCAAAAGTGACCCAAAGTGACCCAAAACTGACCAGGGCCGCAGCCCCGAGTGACCAGAGCAAACTGACCATGGCCTGGCAGGTATTGATTAGGTATTGATTAGGTATTGATTAGTTATTGATTAGCTATTGATGTCCTATATTGGCACCAAAAACTGCCTTAAAGTGACCCAAAACTGACCAGGGCTGCAGCTCCGAGTGACCAGAGCAAACTGACCGTGGCCTGGCGGGTATTGATTAGGTATTGATTAGTTATTGATTAGGTATTGATTACCTATTGGTATCCTATATTGGCATCCAAAAATGACCAAAAGTGACCCAAAGTGACCCAAAACTGACCAGGGCCGCAGCCCTGAGTGACCAGTGAGAACTGACCGTGGCCTGGGGTATTGATTAGGTATTGATTAGGTATTGATTACCTATCGATAACCTATTGATATCGTATATTGGCACTCAAAAGTGACCCAAAGTGACCCCAAAGTGACCATCATGGACACCCAGAGTGAACTGACCGTGGCCTGGGGGGTATTGATTAGCTATTGATCATCTATCGATAACCTATTGGTATTTTATGGATACCTGGTATTGATAAATCCCAATAGAGATGCTAAAGTGACCCCAAAGTGACCCTAAAGTGACCCCAAAGTGACCCAAAGTGACCCCATGTGACCCAAATGACCCCAGAGTGACCCCAGAGTGACCCCTATGGATTAACCCTATAGGGCACAACCAGCATTGCCCCATAGGGTGGATATGGAGCTTCTGCCCCATAGATCTGCCCCATAGAATGATCCCATAGAGCTCCTGCCCCATAGAATTGCCCCATAGAGCTCCTGCCCCACAGCTCTGCCCCATAGAATGATCCTAAATGGCTTCTGCCCCATAGAAAAGCCCCATAGAGCTCCTGCCCCATAGAATGATCCCATAGAGCTTCTGCCCCATAGAAAAACCCTAAAAAGCTTCTGCCCCATGGAGTTCCTGCCCCACACCTCCCTGCCCCACATCTCCCCGTAGAACAACCCCATAGAGCTCCTGCCCCACACATTCCCACCCCACATCTCCCTGCCCCACACATTCCACCCCACACCCTCCTGCCCCACATCTCCCACCCCAATTCCCTGCCCCACATTTCCCCTGCCCCACACATCTCCCACCCCACACCTCCCTGCCCCACATCTCACCGTAGAACAACCCCATAGAGCTCCTGCCCCACACTTCCCACCCCACACATTTCCCACCCCACACCCTGCCCCACACATTTCCCACCCCACTTCCTGCCCCACACCTCCCTGCCCCACACATCTCCTGCCCCACACATTTATCTCTGCCCCACACATCTCCTGCCCCACATCTCCCACCCCACACAACTCCCACCCCAATTCCCTGCCCCACACATCTCCCACCCCAGTCCCTGCCCCACACCTCCCTGCCCCACACATTTCTTCCCAGCCCCACACTCACTCCAGCTGAGCGCCGCCCAGGCCTCGCTGCAGACGTTGCTCTCCGTGGGGCAGCTGAGGGTGGAGGTGGCAGAGCAGCTGCCGTCGTCTGACCCACACATCAGGCACTGCAGCCCCATAGATCCTGCCCCATAGATTGTGACCCATAGATCAGATTGTGACCCACACATCAGGCACTGCAGCCCCATAGATCCTGCCCCATAGATTGTGACCCATAGATCAGATTGTGACCCACACATCAGGCACTGCAGCCCCATGGAGCCTGCCCCACAGATTGTGACCCATAGATTAGTCAGTGACCCATAGATCAGTGACCCATAGATCAGATTGTGACCCATAGATCAGTGACCCACAGAGCAGCTGCCGTCGTCTGACCCACACATCAGGCACTGCAGCCCCATAGATCCTGCCCCATAGATCAGATTGGGACCCATAGATCAGTGACCCATAGATTGATCAGTGACCCACAGATCAGTGACCCATAGATCAGTGACCCACAGAGCAGCTGCCGTCGTCTGACCCACACATCAGGCACTGCAGCCCCATAGATCCTGCCCCATAGATCAGATTGTGACCCATAGATTAGTGACCCACTGCAGCCCAGGCACTGCAGCCCCATAGATCCTGCCCCATAGATTGATCAGTGACCCATAGATTGGTCAGTGACCCACAGATCAGTGACCCACACATTGCAGCCCCACACACTCAGCCCCATGGATTTCAACCCCACACATTCAGCCCCACACATTTCAACGCCATAGATTTCAGTCCCACACATTGAGCCCCACAGCTCCTGCCCCACACTTTCAGCCCCGTAGGTTTCAACCCCACACTTTCAGCCCCATAGATCAGTGTCCCGCACATTCAGCCCCACACATTGCAGTCCCATAGATTTCAGCCCCACACACTTTCAGCCCCATAGATCAGTGCCCCACACTTTCAACCCCACTTCCAGCCCCACACATTGCAGCCCCACACCTTCAGCCCCACACTTCCAGCCCCACAGCTCCTGCCCCACACTCCAGCCCCATAGATTTCAGCCCCACACACTTTCAGCCCCATAGATCAGTGCCCCACACATTTCAGCCCCACACTTCCAGCCCCACACCTCCAGCCCCACACGTCATCAGCCCCAACTGTCACCACACCCTCCCCAGACCTGTCCTGTCCTGTCCCAGGCTGGCCTGACCCACGGCACACCCTGACACTCCCTGTGCCCTATAGATTTGTCCTGACACTCCCTGTGCCCCATAGATCTGAGCTCTGACACTCCCTGCCCCATAGATCTGACAGACACTCCTTGCCCCATAGATCTGAGCTCTGACACTCCCTGTGCCCCATAGATGTGACAGACACTCCCTGTGCCCCATAGATTTGTCCTGACACTCCCTGTGCCCCACAGATCTGAGCCCCAAATCCCCTCCTGCCCCAGAGATCTGACACTCCCTGTGCCCCATAGATTTCTGTCCTGACACTCCCTGCCCCATAGATCTGTCCCACTGCCCTATAGATTTCAGCCCCAAACACCCCCCTGCCCCATAGATTTTGGTCCTGACACCCCCCTGCCCTATAGATCTGAACCCCAAATCTCCCCCTGCCCTATAGATTTCAGTTCTGACACCCTCCTGCCCCATAGATCTGAATCCCAAACCCCTTCCTGCCCCATAGATCTGACCTCCTGCCCCATAAGTCTGAACCCCAAACACCTCCTGCCCCATAGCTCTGACCCCAAATTCCCCTCTGCCCCACAGATCTCAGCCCTGACACTCCCTGCCCCATAGATCTGACCTCCTGCCCCACAGATTTCACCCCACAACCCTCCTGCCCCACACCTCCAGCCCCACAAACCCCAACCCCGCCCCACCCCACACGTCCCCCACACCCAACTGCCCCCCAAGCTCCCCAACTGCCTCCCAACTGCCCCCCAATCCCCCCCAGCACCCCCCAAGTGCCCCCCAAGTGCCCCCCAAGTCCCCCCAACTGCCCCCCAAGTGCCCCTACCTGGCACCAGCAGCACCAGCAGCAGCAGCATGGCTCTGCCCCACATCTCCGGCAGGCCGCAGCGATGTGGGGCAGGAGAGCCTCATTTATGGCAGCCGGGAGAGGGTGGGGTGAGGGTGGGGCAGCCTGGGGGCTTCCCGCCCCACAGCGAGAGATCCGCCCCATAGCCAGGGTTCCGCCCCATAGCGAGAGGAGTCTCCGCCCCATAGCCAGGGTTCTGCCCCATAGAGAGGGTCTCCGCCCCATAGCGACAGTCTCCGCCCCATAGCGAGGATTTTCTGCTCCATAGAGAGTCTCTGCCCCATAGCCAGGGTTCCACCCCATAGTGACAGTCTCCGCCCCATAGCGAGGAGTCTCCGCCCCATAGCGAGGGTTTTCTGCCCCATAGAGAGGATCTCCTCCCCATAGCCAGGGTTTTCCACCCCATAGAGTGAGTCTCCGCCCCATAGAGAGGATCTCCACCCCATAGCCAGGGTTCCGCCCCATAGCGAGAGTCTCCGCCCCATAAGAAGAATCTCGACCCCACAGCGAGGAATCTCCACCCCATAGCAAGAATTTCCGCCCCATAGCGAGGGTTTTCTGCCCCATAGTGCAGCTCTGCAGCCTTCCTGCCCCATAGCAAAGATCTCCGCCCCATAGCGAGGAGTCTCCGTCCCATAGGGAGGATTTTCTGCCCCATAGCGAGGCTTTCCTGCCCCATAGCTCAGCCTCACAGCTCTGCCCCACAGTGAGGTTTCTCTGCCCCATAGCGAGGAATCTCCACCCCACAGCGAGCATTCCCTGCCCCACAGCGAGGTTTCTCTGCCCCATAACCCTGCCCAGCCCCACAGCTCTGCCCCATAGCAATTCCCTGCCCCATAGTGAGGCTTTCCTGCCCCATAGCAAGGATTTTTCTGCCCCATAGCGAGGCTTTCCTGCCCCATAACCCAGCCCAGCCCCACAGCTCTGCCCCATAGCAATTTCCTGCCCCACAGCGAGGTTTCTCTGCCCCATAGCAAACATTCCCTGCCCCATAGTGAGGGTTTTCTGCCCCATAGCAAGGATTTCCTGCCCCACAGCCCCACCCAGCCCCACCCAGCCCCACCCCCCAGGTGACTCACCCCCCTCCACCCCTCCCCCCCCAGCTCCCCAAATCTATGGGGCAGAGAGGAGCAGCAGGAGGGGGGGGAGGGGCAGGAGGAGCAGGGGGTGGGGGAGGGGCGAGGGGGAGGCGTTGGGGGAGGGGCGGCGGGGGGAGGGGAGGGCGTTGCAGAGAGAGCCGCGGCAGCAGCTCAGCCCCATAGATCTGCCCTCCTGCCCCATAGATCTGCCCTCCTGCCCCATAGATTGTCCTCCCAGCCCCATAGATTGGCCCTTCTGCCCCATAGATTGTCCTCCCAGCCCCATAGATTGGCCCTTCTGCCCCATAGATTGGCCTCCCGGCCCTATAGAGCCTCCCAGCCCCATAGATTGGCCTTCCTGCCCCACAGATTCCCCTCCCAGCCCCATAGATTTACCCTCCAGCCCCACAGATTCCCCTCCCAGCCCCATAGCTCCCCCCAGCCCCACAGGACTCTCACACCAGGCTGGGCTGGCACAGCCCTGCAGCAGCCATGGCTCCCCGCTGGGGCCTGGGGGGGAAAGAGAGAACTTAGAGAGACCCTAGAGATCCTCTCAGCCCCATAGATTCTCTGCCCCATAGACTTCCCCATACATTTCTCAGCCCCATAGATCCTCTCAGCCCCATAGATTCCCCTATAGCCTATCAGCCCCATAGATTCCCCACAGACTCTCAGCCCCACAGACTCTCAGCCCCATAGATCCTCTCAGCCCCACACATTCCCAGCCCCATAGATTCCCCATAGATTTCCCCACAGATCCTCCCTGCCCCATAGATTCCCCCATAGATTGCAATAACCCCATAGATTCTCAGCCCCATAGATCCTCTCAGCCCCATAGCCTCTCTGTCCCACACGTTCCCAGCCCCATAGCCTCCCAGCCCCACAGATTCCCTCAGCCCCATAGATCTTCCCAGCCCCATAGATTTCCAGCCCCACACATTTCCTGCCCCATAGCCTCTCAGCCCCATAGCCTCCCTGCCCCATAGATCCTCTCAGCCCCATAGCTTTCCCCATAGATTCTCAGCCCCATAGATTCTCTCAGCCCCACACATTCCCAGCCCCATAGATTCCCCATAGATTTCTCCATAACCTCCCAGCCCCATAGATTTTCTGCCCCACACATTTCCAGCCCCACAGATTGCAATAACCCCATAGCCTCCCAGCCCCATAGATTCCCCACAGTTTCTCAGCCCATAGATTCTCAGCCCCATAGATTCCCCACACATTCTCTGCCCCATAGATTTTCAGCCCCATAGATTTCTCACCCTCACTCCAGGCCAGCACACAATTGGTTAATCCCGCCTGACACGTGACCTCTCGGGGGGCGTGGCCAGCGGGGCTGGGGGGGGAGGGGCCATCGTAGCCCCAGCAGTGCAGCCCGGGGGGGGGAGGGGCTGCAGGACCAGTATAAACCAGTATGAACCAGTATAGACCAGTACGGACCAGTATAAACCAGTATGGACTGGTATGGACTGGTATAAACCAGTACAGACCAGTATGGACCAGTATAAACCAGTATGGACTCCATCCCAGTATAAACCAGTTCCCTCCCAGTTCATCCCAGTATAAACCAGTTCCATCCCAGTTCATCCCAGTATAAACCAGTTCCATCCCAGTTCATCCCAGTATAAACCAGTTCCCTTTTTCACCCCAAAATCCCCATTTTTCACCCCAAAACCACCCAGTTTTCTCCTCCCAGTCCCTCCCAGTATATCCCAGTTCATCCCAGTTCCATCCCAGTATAAACCAGTATAAACCAGTTCCATTTTAACCCCTAAAACTCCCATTTTCACCCCAAAATCCTCATTTTTCACCCCAAAACCGCCCCGTTTTCTCCTCCCAGTCTCTCCCAGTCCCTCCCAGTCCCTCCCAGTATAAACCAGTACACACCAGTCCCACACTGCTCTCCCTCGCAGCTCCTCAGCTCCACCCAGCGGCCAATCCCGCTCTGGAAGGCGATCAGGCCACGCCCACTTCCGGCCTGACCACACCCCCTGAGCTGCCCCTCCCCCCCTGCGGGAGGGAAACCAGTTTGGACCAGTATAAACCAGTATAGACCAGTATAGACCAGTATAAACCAGTATAAACCAGTATGGACCAGTATGGAATGCATCCCAGTACAAACCAGTCCATCCCAGTTCCCTCCCAGTCCATCCCAGTATAAACCAGTGACCTCCCAGTATATCCCAGTTCATCCCAGAGCCATCACAGTGACCTCCCAGTATAAACCAGTATAAACCAGTATGAACCAGTGACCTCCCAGTATAAACCAGTCCATCCCAGTCACTCCCAGTCCATCCCAGAACCATCCCAGTGCGTTCCCAGTATAAACCAGTAACCTCCCAGTCGCTCCCAAACCCATCCCAGTTCCATCCCAGTACAAACCAGTGACCTCCCACCCCAAACCAGTATAAACCAGTGAGCTCCCAGTCACTCCCAGTCCATCCCAGTCAGTCCCAGTCCATCCCAGTCACCTCCCAGTATATCCCAGTCCATCCCAGTCAGTCCCAGTTCCATCCCAGTACAAACCAGTGACCTCCCAGCCCAAACCAGCCCAAACCAGTATAAACCAGTAACATCCCAGTCACCCTTAGATCCCTCCCAGTCCCTCCCAGTCCCTCCCAGTCCCTCCCAGTCCATCCCAGTCCCTCCCAGTCACTCCCAGTCCATCCCAGTTCCATCCCAGTACAAACCAGTGACTTCCCAGGCCAAACCAGTATAAACCAGTATAAACCAGTAACCTCCCAGTCAGTCCCAAACCCTTCCCAGTCACTCCCAATCACTCCCAGTTCCCTCCCAGTTCCCTCCCAGTCCATCCCAGTTCCATCCCAGTACCTCCCAGTGCCCTCCCACCCCTTACCAGCCCAAACCAGTATAAACCAGTATAAACCAGTAACCTCCCAGTTGCTCTTAGATGCCTCCCAGTCAATCCCAGTCACCTCCCAGTCCATCCCAGTTCCCTCCCAGTCCATCCCAGTGCCCTCCCACCCCTTACCAGCCCAAACCAGTATAAACCAGTAAAAACCAGTAACATCCCAGTTGCTCTTAGAAGCCTCCCAGTCAATCCCAGTCACCTCCCAGTATATCCCAGTGCATCCCAGTCCATCCCAGTCCAAACCAGTTCCATCCCAGTCCCTCCCAGTGCCCTCCCACCCCAAACCAGTATAAACCAGTATAAACCAGTAACCTCCAGTTGCCCTCCAGCGCATCTCCACGCACAGATCCTCAGGCCGAGGGCAGAGCAGAGCCGCTAGGGGGCGCTGGCAGGCCGGGTCGGAGCAGGTGGGGCAGAGCAGGGGGGCTGGGACCAGTATGGACCAGTATGGACCAGTATGGACCAGTATGGACCAGTATGGACCAGTATAAACCAGTATGGACCAGTATGGACCAGTATGGACCAGTATGGACCAGTATGGACCAGTATGGACCAGTATAAACCAGTACGGACCAGTATGGACCAGTATAAACCAGTATGGACCAGTATAAACCAGTATGGACCAGTATGGACCAGTATGGACCAGTATAAACCAGTATGGACCAGTATAAACCAGTATGGACCAGTATGGACCAGTATGGACCAGTATAACTCAATATAAACCAGTATAAACCAGTATAAACCAGTATAAACCAGTATAGGCAAAATCCCAGTCCATCCCAGTTCCATCCCAGTATAAACCAGTACAAACCAGTTCCATTTTTAACCCCAAAACTGCCGCAGTTTCTCCTCCCAGTCCCTCCCAGTATAAACCAGTTTAACCCCAAAATCCCCATTTTTCACCCCAAAACCTCCCAGTTTTCTCCTCCCAGTCCCTCCCAGTTCCATCCCAGTGTCTCCCAGTATAAACCAGTTCATTCCAGTTCCTTCCCAGTACAAACCAGTTCCCTTTTAACCCCTAAATCTCCATTTTCCACCCCAAAATCCCCATTTTTAACCCTAAAATCGCCACATTTTCCCTCCCAGTCCCTCCCAGTATATCCCAGTTCCTTCCCAGTATAAACCAGTTCATCCCAGTTCCCTCCCAGTCCCATCCCAGCACAAACCAGTACAAACCAGTTCCCTTTTAACCCCTAAATCGCCATTTTCCACCCCAAAATCCTCATTTTTCACCCCAAAACCGCCCAGTTTTCTCCTCCCAGTACAAACCAGTACAAACCAGTTCCTCACTCACCCTCCCGCTGGGCGGAGCCGTTCCCGCGGTGGGCGTGGCCACCCCCAGGCCCCTCCCCCCACCTCTCCTCCCGCAGCGTCACCAGCTCGTCATGTGACCGGAAGGTGACGATGACGTCATCGGCGCCGATGACATCACATCCGGATTCCTCCCGCCGCAGCTCCACCCCGCCTGGGAGACCAGTATGGACCAGTATGGACCAGTATGGACCAGTATGGACCAGTTTAAACTGACTCAAACCAGTAAAAACCAGTAAAAACCAGTATAAACCAGTCCAAACCAGTATAAACCAGTCCCCTCTCCCAGTATAAACCAGTAAAAACCAGTATAAACCAGTCCAAACCAGTTTAAGCCAGTTTAAACCAGTATAAACCAATACAAACCAGTCCAAACCAGTATAAAGCAGTGCTCTGTCCCAGTATAAACCAGTATAAACTAGTATGACCTCCCAGTAAATCCCAGTATAAACCAGTAAAGACCAGTTTAAACTGATCCAAGCCAGTATAAACCAGTGCTCCATCCCAGTAAATTCCAGTATAAACCAGTATAAACCAGTGCCAAACCCCTCCCAGTATAAACCAGTTCCATCCCAGTCCATCCCAGTATAAACCAGTTCCCTTTTAACCCCCAAAATCCTCATTTTTCACCCCAAAACCTCCACATTTTCTCCTCCCAGTTCATCCCAGTATATCCCAGTACAAACCAATCCATCCCAGTTCCATCCCATTGCATCCCAGTATATCCCAGTTCAATCCCAGTACAAACCAGTTCCCTTTTAACCCCAAAATCCCCATTTTTCACCCCCAAAATCTCCATTTTTCACCCCAAAATCACCCAGTTTTCTCCTCCCAGTCCAAACCAGTATATCCCAGTTCCCTCCCAGTTTAATTTCAGTCCCTCCCAGTATAAACCAGTTCATCCCAGTACAAACCAGTTCCCCTTTTAACCCCCAAAACTCCCATTTTCCACCCTAAATTCCTCATTTTTCACCCCAAAATCACCACGTTTTCTCCTCCCAGCCCCTCCCAGTATATCCCAGTCCATCCCAGTTCCATCCCAGTTCATCCCAGTATAAACCAGTTCCCTTTTAACCCTTAAAACTCCCATTTTCCCCCCAAAAATCCCCATTTTTTTGCCCCAAAACTCCCATTTTTCACCCCAAAATCCCCATTTTTCACCCCATTTTTCCTCTCCCAGTATAAACCAGTACAAACCAGTTCCCTCCCAGTTCCCCCCGCGCCCCTCCCCCACCTCTCAGGGTCACCACTGTCGTCCTGCGGCACACGGCGTGGGGGGAGGGGCAGGAGACAGGGTGACATCCGGTGGTGACGTCACAGCTGGGGCAGCGCAGGGCGAGAGCTGGAAATGGGGGAAAAACGGGGAAATTGGGAAAAATGATTAAAAATGGGGAAAAATGGGGAAAAAACGGGGAATTTGGGAAAAATGGGGAAAAATGGGGAATTTGGGAAAATTGGGGAAAAATGGGGAATTTGGGAAAAATGGGGAAATTGGGGAATTTGGGAAAATTGGGGAAAAATGGGGAATTTGGGAAAAATGGGGAAATTGGGGAAAAAATGGGGAAATTGGGGAAAAATGGGGAATTTGGGAAAATTGGGGAATTTGGGAAATTGATTAAAAATGGGGAAAAATGGGGAAATGGGGAATTTGGGAAAATTGGGGAAATTGGGGGAAATGGGGGAAAATTATTAAAAATGGGGAAAATGGGAAAAATGGGGAATTTGGGAAAAAACGGGGAAATTGGGAAAATTATTAAAAATGGAGAATCTGGGAAAATTGGGGAATTTGGGAAAATTGGGGAAAAATGGGGAAAAATGGGGAAAAATGGGGAAAAATGGGGAAAATGATTAAAAATGGAGGAAAATGGGAAAATTGGGGAAAATTGGGGGAAATGGGGAAAAAATGGGGAATTTGGGAAAAATTGATTAAAATGGGGAAAATTGGGAAAATGGGAAAAGTGGGGAAATTGGGGGAAACTGGGGAAAATGGGAATTTGGGGAAAAATGGGGAAGTTGGGAAAAATTGATTAAAAATGGAAAAATGGGGAAATTGGGAAAAATGGAAAAAGGGGGAAAATGGGGGAAAATGATTAAAAATGGAAAAATGGGAAAAAATAGTGGAGAAAAATAATGGAAAAAAGCGAAAAATGGGGAAAAAAGCGAAAAATGGGGGAAAATGGGGAAAATGGGAAAAATTGATTAAAAATGGAAAAACTGAGGAAATGGGGAAAAATGGGGAAGAAATTGAAAAAAGGGGAGAAAAATGGAAAAATGGGGAAAAAAACGAAAAAAATATAAAAAGAGGGAAAAACAGAAAAGTGGAAAAATTGGGGGAAAAATGGGGGAAAAGCAAAAAAAAGGAAAATTGGAAAAAATAGGGAAAAAATGGGGAAAGAATAGAAAAATGGGAAGAAATGGGGAAAAAACAGGAAAAAATTCAGGGGAAAAATTAGAAAATCAGTGAAAAATAGGGAAAAGTGGGGAAAAACCAGAAAAACGGAAAAATAAAGAGGAAAAATTAGGAGAAATTAGGAAAATGGGGAAAAATGGGGAAAAAAAGGAAAAAATGGGAAAAAGTGGAAAAATTGAAGAAAAAAAAGGGAAAAAAAAAGAAATTTGGGATTTCCTGACCTTCCCAGTTCCTCCCAGTTCCCTCCCAGTCCATCCCAGTTCCTCCCAGTTCCTCCCAGTCAAAACCAGTTCCTCCCAGTCCATCCCAGTTCCTCCCAGTCAAAACCAGTTCCTCCCAGTCCATCCCAGTTCCCTCCCAGTTCCTCCCAGTCAAAACCAGTTCCCTTCCAGTCCAAACCAGTTCCCTCCCAGTTCCCTCCCACTCCAAACCAGTACAAACCAGTATAAACCAGTAAGGCCCACAGCAAGGCCCAGCCCCTCCCCCACCCCATTTTTCGGCGCCGAAAATCCCAAATTTTGGGGTTTTTTTCCTCCTTTTATCCGGTGGGGGGAGGGGCTGGCAGAAGCCACGCCCCTTTTCCTGCCCCTCCCCCACCCTGCCATTTCCCCTTTTTTTGGGGAAGTTGGGAAACTGGGGTGGGGGAGGGGAGGGGAGGCCACGCCCACCTGGGGGAGATTTCGGGTTTTTGGGTGGAAAATTCCCGGGAAAAATGGGGAAAAATGGGAAAAAATGGGCAAAACCAGTAAAAACCAGTAAAAACCAGTAAAAACCAGTAAAAAGCAGTGAAAACCAGTATAAACCAGTAAAAAGCAGTGAAAACCAGTAAAAACCAGTGAAAACTAGAAAAAAATCCAGTGAAAACCAGTTAAAACCAGTAAAAACCAGGCTAAACCAGTATAAACCAGTAAAAACCAGTAAAAACTAATAAAATCGGTAAAAACCAGTAAATACCAGTATAAACCGGTAAAAACCAGTAAAAACTTGTAAAAACCAGGATAAACCAGTTCAAACCAGTAAAAACTAATAAAAAATAGTAAAAACTAATAAAAACCAGTTCAGACCAGTAAAAACCAGTAAAAAATAGTAAAAAATTGGAAAAACCAATATGAACCAGTAAAAACCAGTATAAACCAGTAAAAGCTAATAAAAACCAATCAAAACCAGAAATGAAACAGAATAAAAACTAATAAAAATTGGTAAAAAATACTCAAAACCAGTAAAACCAGTATGTACCAGTAAAGGCTAATAAAAACCAGTAAAACCAGTTCAAACCAGTAAAAAATAGTAAAAACCAGTATAAACCAGTATAAATTAGTGAAAAACGGTAGAAACCAGTACAAACCAGTCCAAGCCAGTATAAACCAGTATAAACCAATAAAAACTATTAAAAACCTGTAAAAAACCAGTAAAATCAGCAAAAAAAAAGGAAAAAAACTATAAAAATCCACTCAAACCAGTAAAAACCAGTAAACCCCAAACCAGACCAGTAAAAACCAGTAAAAACTAGCAAAAAATGGTCAAAACCAATATAAACCAGTAAAATAGAATAAAATCCAGTAAAAACCAGTAAAACCAGTTCAAACCAGTAAAAAATAGTAAAAACCAGTAGAAACCAGTAAAAACCAATAAAAACCAGTAAAAAATAGGGAAAAAATTATAAAAAACCAGTAGAAACCAGTAAAAAAATAACCAAACCAGTGAAAACCAGTAAAAAATTAGTAAAATATGGTAAAAACCAATTTAAACCACCAAAATAAAATCCAAACCAGTAAAAACCAGTCTATACCAGTAAAAACTAATAAGAACCAGTAAAAACCATTAAAAACCAGTAAAAAATAGTAAAAACCAGTATAAAGCAGTAAAAATGGAAAAAAATATAAAAATCCACTAAAACCAGTAAAAACCAGCAAAACCAGTAAAAACCAGTCCAAACCAGTAAACTCCAGTCCAACCCAGTCCAAACCAGTCCAAACCAGTAAAAACCAGTAAAACCAGTCCAACCCAGTCCAACCCAGTCCAAACCAGTTCAAACCAGTCCAGCCCAGTCCAAACCAGTCCAACCCAGTTCAAACCAGTAAACCCCAATCCAGACCAGTCCAAACCAGTCCAAACCAGTAAAAACCAGTCCAACCCAGTCCAGCCCAGTCCAGCCCCGCCCCTCCCCCACAGACCACGCCCACTCGGGTTTTCCAGCCAATCCGGTTTGGTTTTATTTAGGATCTCCCGGGGTGGGGGAGGGGCGCTCAGGGCCGCAGGAGGGGGAGGGGCAGCAGCAGGAGGAGGGGGAGGGGCGTCGGTGATGACGTCATCGCCCGGCTGGCCAGGCCGGGGCCGCGGGGGAGGGGCGGTGACCGGAGGCGGCGGGGGAGGGGGCAGCGGCGGGCACGTCGCCGCGGGGGCAGGGGGGGCGGGGGCGGGGCGCGGCCGTGACGTCATCGGCCCGGCTGGGGGCGTTTCCGGTGGCGTTGGTGACGTCATCGGCCCGGCTGGCCCCGCCCAGGGCGACGTCGCCGCCCGGGGACACCAGCAGGGGGGCGGGGCTGGGGGCGGTGACGTCAGCGATGACGTCATCGGCGTCCCCAGAGCCGCCGGTGGCACTCGGCTCTCCTGTCCCGTTCCTGATGACGTCACTTCCTGTGGCCAATAGGATTTCGCCACTTCCTGTCGATGATGTCACAGGCGCTGCCATGGTGATGACGTCACTGATGACGTCATTGATGAGTCCCGAATTGTCCCCAAGGCCTTCGGTGGCACTCGGATCTGCTGTCCCCTCGTTGCTGACGTCACTTCCTGTGGCCAATAGGATTTCTCCACTTCCTGTCGATGACGTCACAGGCGCCGCCATGGTGGTGACGTCACTGATGACGTCATTGATGACCCCAATGCCCTCAGTCACACTCGGATCTTGTGTCCCATTATTGATGACGTCACTTCCTGTTCCCGCCAGGATTTCCCCACTTCCCCCTGATGACGTCACAGGTGCCACCGTAGTGATGACGTCACCGATGACGTCATTGACGAGTCCCAGATTGTCCCCATGGCAGTCGGGTGGCTTGGTGGCCTCCAGCATGACGTCACTTCCTGCGGTTGTCGGGATCACATCACTTCCTGTCGATGACGTCACCGGTAAAGCCACGGTGGTGACGTCAGTGATGACGTCATTGATGAGTCCTGAATTGTCCCCAAGGCCACCGGTGACACTCGGATCATCTGTCCCCTCATGGATGACGTCACTTCCTGTGGCCAGTAAGACTTCGCCACTTCCTCCTGATGACGTCACAGCTGCCACCATGGTGGTGACGTCACTGATGACCTCAAAGCCACCGGTGACACTCGGATCAGCTGTCCCCTCCCCTGTGACGTCACTTCCTGTGGCCAATAGGATTGCGTCACTTCCTGTGGATGACGTCACAGGTGCCATTGCAGTGGTGACGTCACTGATGACGTCATTGACGACCCCAAAGCCACTGCTGACACTCGGATCTGCTGTCCCCTCCCTGGTGATGTCACTTCCTGTGGCCACCAGGACTTCACCACTCCCTGACGATGACGTCACAGGTGCCGCCATGGTGGTGACGTCACTGATGACGTCATTGATGAGTCCCGAATTGTCCCCAAGGCCTTCGGTGACACTTGGCTCTGCTGTCCCCTCCCTGCTGACGTCACTTCCTGTGGCCAATAAGAGTTCGCCGCTTCCCGTCGATGACGTCACAGGTGCCGCCAGGGTGGTGACGTCATCAGTGACGTCACTCAGGTGTCCCAAAGTGTCCCCAAGGCCTTCGGTGACACTCGGATCTGCTGTCCCCTCGTTGATGACGTCACTTCCTGTGGCCGCCAGCACTTCGCCGCTTCCCCCTGATGACGTCACAGGTGTCGCCGTAGCAATGACGTCATTGATGACTCCTGAATTGTCCCCATGGCAGCCGGGTGGCTTTGTGGCCTCCAGGATGACGTCACTTCCTGCGGCTGTTGGGATTGCGTCACTTCCTGTTGGTGACGTCACTGGTAGTGCCACGGCGGTGACGTCATCGATGACGTCATTGATGTCCCCAAAGCCACTGGCGACACTCGGATCTTGTGTCCCCTCCCCGGTGACGTCACTTCCTGTGGCCAATGGGATTTCACCACTTCCTGTCGATGACGTCACAGGTGCTGCCATGGTGGTGACGTCACTGATGACGTCACTGATGTGTCCCAGATTGTCCCCAAGGCCTTCGGTGGCACTGGGATCTTCGGTCCCCCTATTGATGACGTCACTTCCTGTGGCGGCTGCCAGGACTTCGCCGCTTCCTCCTGATGACGTCACAGGTGCAGCCGTGGTGGTGACGTCACTGATGACGTCATTGATGACCCCAAAGCCACTGTTGACACTTGGCTCTGCTGTCCCCTCGTTGCTGACGTCACTTCCTGTGGCCGCCAGCACTGTGTCACTTCCTGTGGATGACGTCACAGGCGCCGCCATGGTGGTGACGTCACTGATGACGTCATTCAAATTGTCCCCAAAGCCACCGGAGACACTCGGGCCTTGTGTCCCCTCGTTGGTGACGTCACTTCCTGTGGCTAATAAGAGCTCTCCGCTTCCTGTCGATGACGTCACAGGTGCCAACATGGTGGTGATGTCACTGATGACGTCATTCAGATTGTCCCCAAGGCCACCGGAGACACTCGGGTCTGCTGTCCCCTCCCCGCTGACATCACTTCCTGTGGCCAATAGCACTTCGCCACTTGCTCCTGATGACGTCACAGCTGCCGCCATGGTGGTTGTGACGTCACCGATGACGTCATTGACGAGTCCCACATTGTCCCCATGGCAGTCAGGTGGCTTTGTGGCCTCCAGGATGACGTCACTTCCTGTAGTTGTTGGTTTTACGTCACTTCCTGCTGATGACGTCACAGGCGCCACCACGGTGGTGACGTCACTGATGATGTCATCGATGATCCCAAAGCCACCGGCGACACTCGGATCCGCTGTCCCCTCCCCGGTGACGTCACTTCCTGTGGCCAATAACACTTCGCCGCTTCCTGTCGATGACGTCACCGGCGCCAACACGGTGGTGACGTCATCAATGACGTCATCGACGAGTCCCGAGTTGTCCCCAAAGCCACCGGTGGCACTCGGCTCTTCTGTCCCCTCCCCGCTGACGTCACTTCCTGTGGAGTTCCTCGCCGCCCCGCCCGCCGCGGCGGTGGTGTCACTTCCGGTGACGTCATCGCCGCTCGGCCCCGCCGTCCCCTCTGTGACGTCACTTCCTGCCGCCAGCACCTTCTCCCCTCCCCCCGCGGCGGCGCTGTCGCTTCCGGTGACGTCACGGCAGTCGGGCGGGGTGGGGGGAGGGGTGGGGGGAGGGGAGGAAGGGGAGGGGCGGCGAAGGGGCAGCCGGGGTGGGGGAGGGCGGGGGGCGGGGGCGGGAGCGAGCGGCGGGGGAGAGCTGGGGGGGAGAGAGGAGACGTTATAGAGACCCTATAGAGACCCTATAGAATTCCTATAGGAGCCTCTAGAAACCCTATAGACCCTGTTGATCCCATAGAGACCCATAGGAACCTATAGAACCCTATAGATCCCATGGAACCATATGGAAACCCTATAGACCCTATAGAACCCTATAGAGATCCTACAGACCCCATAGGATCCTATAGAGACCCTATAGACCTGCATGACCCCATAGAACCCTAGAGACCCTATAGGGACCCATAGAAACCTATAGGAGCCTATAGAGCCCATAGAACCATATAGACCCTATAGACCCTATAGAACCCATAGAGACCCACAGGATCCTATAGAGACCCCATAGAGACCCAGAGATCCTAGAGAGTCCCTGTAGACCCCATAGGAACCTATAGACCCCAAAGAACCCCATAGAGACCCTACAGACCCCACAGGAACATATAGAAACCCTATAGACCTGAATGGTCCCATAGAACCCTATAGACCCCAAAGAAACCCTTAGAGACCTTATGGAGCCTATAGGAATTTATAGAGATCCTATAGACCCAAATGATCCTATAGAACCCTATAGACCCCATAGGAACCCACAGAAACCCTATAGACCCTAAAGGATCCTATAGAAGCCAATAGGGCCCTATAGATCCCATAGAAACCCATAGAGACCTACAGGATCCTATAGACCCCTTAGGAACCCACAGAGACCCTACAGACCCTATAGGAATGTATAGAGACCCTATAGACCCGAATGACCCTACAGAACCCTATAGACCCCATAGAGACCCATGGAAACCTATAGAGACCCCATAGCACCCCATAGCCACCCCACCCCATATCCCCTATAGGATCCCAAATCCCCCATAAAATCCCAAATCCTCCAAACTCCCCAAATCCCCTATAGTATTCCAAATCCCCCATAGGATTCAAAATCCCCCATAAGATCCCAAATCCCCAAAATCCCCCATAGGATCTTAAATCCCCCAAAGGATCCCAAATCCCTCATAGGATCCCAAATCCCCCATAAGATCTTAAAATCCCATAAATCCCCCATAAGATTCCAAATCCCCCACAGGATCCCAAATCCTCGAAATCCCCCATAGGATCCCAAATCCCCTATAAAATCCCAAACTCCCTCAAAATCCCCAAATCCCCATGAGATCCCAAATCCCCCATAGGATCCCAAACCCTCCATATCCTCCAAATCCCCCAAATCCCCTATAACATCCCAAATGCCCCAAATCCCATAAATCCCCCACAGGATCCCAAATCCCCTATAAGATCCCAAACCCCTAAACCCCCATGGGATCCCAAATCCCTTAAATCCCCAAAGGATCCCAAATCCCCCAAAATCCCCCATAGGATCTTAAATCCCCAAATCCCCAAATCCTCTATAAGATCCCAAATCCCCATAAAATCCCAAAGCCCCTAAATCCCCCAAATCCCCATAGCTCCCAAATCCCCAAATCCCCACAGGATCCTAAATCCCTATAGGATCCCAAACTCCCCAAATCGCCTATAAGGTCCCAAATCCCCTAAATCCCCATAGGATCTTAACCCCAAAATCCTATGATCCCCAAACTCCTGAATCAAATCCCATGGATCCCAAATCCCAAATCTCAATTCCCCAAAGGATCCCAAATACCTCATAGGATCCCAAATTCCCCAAACTCCCAAATCCCTAAATCCCCCAAATCCCCCAAGAGGATCCCAAATCCCCAAATCCCCCAATCCCCCAAATCCCTAAATCCCCAAATCCTAAATCCCCATAGGATCCCAAATCCCCAAATCCCCCAAATCCACAATCCTAATCCCCAATCCCTAAATCCCCCAAATCCCATAAATCCCCACAGGATCAAATCCCTAATCCCCACAGGATCCCAAACCCCAAATCCCCTAAATCCCCCATAAAATCCCAAATCCCAAATCCCCCAAAATCCCCCAAAAACTCCCCCAAAACCCCCTAAATCCCCTCCAAACTCACCAAGCAGCAGAGCTCCCCACACGATCACCTCCATCCTGCCCTATGGGATTTGGGGTGACCCTATAGGGCAGCTCCGATCCCCTAAATCCTCCCCGACCCTATTTGGGGTGACCCTATAGGGCAGATCCCCTAGATCCGCCCCTCCCCCACCCTCCGCCCCCATCCCCCATTAGCGGGGCGGGGTGGGGGAGGGGCGGCGGCCCCGCCCGGCTATTTGGGGTTTTTTTTTGGTCGCCAAAACCCCTAATTAGGGTCGCCCCACCCCCACCTGTGCCCTACTGACCCCGGAGGGGCCAAAGGGGACACGGATGTGGGGTGGTGACCCTAAAGATTTGGGGTTTTCCTGTCCTGACCCTATAGATTTTTGGGTTCACTGTGTCCTGAACCCATAGATTTAGGGTTTTTCATGTTTCTGCCCCAAAGATTTGGGGTTTTCCTGTCTTGACCCCATAGATTTTGGGGTTTTTCATGTTTCTGACCCCATAGATTTGGGGTTTGGGGTGATGTGACCCTAAAGATTTGGGGTTTTCCTGTCTTGACCCCAGAGATTTGGGGTATTTCATGTTTCTCACCCCATAGATTTGGGGTCACTGTGTCCTGACCCCATAGATTTTGACCCCATAGATTTGGGATTCAGGGTGTTCTGCCCCAGAGATTTGGGGTTTGGGGTGATGTGACCCTAAAGATTTGGGGTTTTCCTGTCCTGACCCTATAGATTTGGGGTTCACTCTGTCCTCACCCCATAGATTTGGGGTCACTGTGTTCTACCCCATACATTTGGGGTTTTCCTGTCCTCACCCTAGATTTTTGGGTTCCCTGTGTCCTGACCCCATAGATTTTGACCCCAGAGATTTGGGGGTCACTGTGTTCTGATCCTAAAGATTTGGGGTTTTCCTGTCCTGACCCCAGAGATTTTGGGGTTCACTCTATCCTGACCCTATGGATTTTGGGGTTTTTCTGTCCTCACCCCAGAGATTTTGACCCCAGAGATTTGGGATTCAGGGTGTCCTGACCCTAAAGATTTGGGGTTCAGGGTGTTCTGCCCCAAAGATTTGGGGTTTTCCTGTCCTCACCCCATAGATTTTTGGGTTCACTGTGTCCTCACCCCATAGGTTGTGACCCCATAGATTTGGGGTTTGGGTTTTCTGCCCCATAGATTTGGGGTCACTATGACCTGACCCCATAGTTTTGGGATTTTTCATGTTTCTGACCCCAAAGGTTTGGGGTTTGGGGTGATGTGACCCCAAAGGTTTGGGGTTTTCCTGTCCTCACCCCACAGATTTTGACCCCATAGATTTGGGGTCACTGTGTCCTGCCCTATAGATTTAGGGTTTTACTGTTTTGACCCCAAAGATTTGGGGTTTGGGGTGATGTGACCCTAAAGATTTGGGGTTTTCCTGTCCTCACCCCATAGATCTGGGGTTTTTCATGTTCCTGCCCCATAGATTTGGGGTCCTCAGAGTCCCTGACCCCATAGATTTGGGGTCACTGTGTCCTGAACCCATAGATTTTGACCCCATAGATTTGGGGTTTTCCTGTCTTGACCCCATGGAATTTTGGGTTCACTATATCCTCACCCCAGAGATTTTGGGTTTTTTGTGTTTCTGACCCCATAGGTTTGGGGTTTTCCTGTCCTCACCCCATAGATTTTTGGGTTCACTCTGTCCTGACCCCATAGATTTTGACCCCAGAGATTTGGGGGTCACTGTGTTCTGATCCTAAAGATTTGGGGTTTTCCTGTCCTCACCTCAAGAGATTTTTGGGTTCACTCTGTCCTGACCCCATAGATTTTGACCCCATAGATTTGGGGTCACTATGTCCTCACCCCAAAAATTTGGGGTCTTCTTGTTTCTTTGCCCCATAGATTTGGGGTTTTCCTGTCCTGACCCCATAGATTTGGGATTTCCAGACTCTCTGCCCCATAGATCCCCAAATTTCTCCTTTTTCCCCCCAAATTCCTGTTTTTCCCCCCAAAAATCTCGCCATTTTCCCCCAAATTCCAGATTTTTCCTCCCCAAATCTATAGGGTTTTCCCCCAAATCTCTGTTTTTCCCCTAAATTTCTGTGATTTTCCCCCAAATTTCAATGTTTATCCCCAAATTTTGGGATTTTCCCCCCAAATTTCTATGTTTTCCCCCAAATTTCAGATTTTCCACCCCAAATTTCCATGTTTTTTCCCCCAAATCTCACCATTCCCACCCAAAATTCAGCTTTTCCCCCAAAACATTCATTTTTTGCCCCCAAATACTTATTTTCCCCAAAAAATATTTATTTTTCCCCAAAAACATTTATTTTTTCCCCAAAACATTCATTTTTCCCCAAAAAACATTTAATTTTTCCCCAAAAACATTCATTTTTTTGCCCCCAAATATTTATTTTCCCCAAAAAATATTTATTTTCCCCCCAAAACATTCACTTTTCCCCCAAAAACATTTAATTTTCCCCCAAAATAATTTACTTTTCCCCAAAAACATTCATTTTTCCCCAAAAAACATTTAATTTTTCCCCAAAAACATTCATTTTTTCAAAATTATTTTCCCCACAAAATATTTATTTTCCCCAAAAAACATTTTCAATTTTCCCCCAAAAATTCATTTTTCCCCAAAAAACATTTAATTTTTCCCCAAAAACATTCATTTTTCCCCCAAATATTTATTTTCCCCCAAAACCTTTCATTTCCTCCCCTCCCCCCAGTTTCTCCCGTGGGTGTTTTTCGGCATCTCCCGGTCACGTGATCGTGACGTCACCCTCCCCAATCACCTGACCGTGACGTCACCAACCCCTCGTCACGTGTCACCTCCGCCTGACCGCCCCTCCCCCCTCTCCATTTCCCGCCATTCCCGGCGCGCGGTGGGCGTGGCCTCGGGCGGGGCGGGGCTGACGTCACCCAGGGGGCGTGGCCAAGCGGAGGCCACGCCCACCCCGCGCAGGCGCAGCTCGCGTTCGGCGGCAGAGGATCCGGTTGAGTCTCGGCGCGGTGAGAGCGGCGGGAGGGGGGAGGGGAGAGGTAGGAGAGGGGCAGGGGGGAGCCGCGGGGCATTGTGGGAGAGCCGCGGGGGTTGTGGGACAGGGGAGGATGGAGTGGGGAGGGGAGGGAGGCTGTGAGAGCCGCGGGGGTTGTGGGAGTGGGGTGGGAGGGGAGGGGTGGGGAGGGGCTTGGGGGAAAGGGGAGGAGCTTAGAGGTATGATGAATAGGGAAAGGGGAGGCTTGGGGAAGGGGAGAGGCTTGGGATGGTAATGAATATGGGGTAGGGGGAGAGGGCTTGGGGTGGGGAGGGGCCTGGGGAAAGGGGCGGGGCTTAGAGTATGATAATGAGGAGGGAGAGAAAGGGAGGAGCTTGGGGAGGGGAGGGGCCTAGAGGGAGGGAGGGGCGGGGTATGATAATGAGATGGGGATGAAGGGAGGGGCTTGGGGTGGGGGAGAGGGGCCTGGGATATGCTAATGAGGAGGCAGAAAGTGGGAGGTTTGGGGCGGAAAGGGGAGGGAGCTTAGAGTATTATAATGAGGAACAAAGTGGAGGGCTTGGGGAGGGAGGGGCCTAAGAGAAAGGGCGTGGCCTAGGATATGCTAATGAACAAGGGATGAAGGAGGGCTTGGGGTGGAGGAGGGGCTCAGGAGGAAAAAGGGGAGGGCTTTGGGGATGATAAGGGAACTAGTGGGAGGAGCTTAGGGTATGCTAATGAGGAGGGGAAAGGGAGGGGCTGGGAGGGTACGGAAAGGGGGAGGGGCTTGGGGTATGCTAATGAATAGGAATGAAGTGGGAGGGGCTTGGGGATAGTGGGAGGGGCTTAGGGTATGATAATGAGGGAAGGGGCGGGGCTTGGGTATGATAATGAGAAGGGATTTAAGGGGAGGGGCCTCGAGTATGCTAATGAGGAGGGGAAGTGGGAGGAGCTTGGGGATAGGAGAACCAATAAGGGATGAAGGGGCGGGGCTTGGGGTGGGGGAGGGGCCTAGGATATGCTAATGAATGGGTGAAGTAGGTGGAGCTTGGATATGATAATGGGGGAGTGGGAGGGGCCTAGAGAAAGGGGGCGTGGCCTAGAGTATGCTAACGAATGAGGGATGAAGGGGAGGAGCTTGGAATATGCTAATGAGGGACGATGTGGGAGTGGCTTGGGATATGCTAATGAGGGGCCTGGGGAAGTGGGAGTGGCTTTTGGGGCATTGTGGGCGTGGCTTGCCGCATGCAAATGAGCTCCGGGGAGGTGGGAGTGGCTGAGCGACTGGTGGGCGTGGCTTAGGGCGCGGTGGGCGTGGCCAGAGCCAGAGTGGGTGTGGCTTGATCTAGAATGTGATTGGGCCTGAAAGAGTGGGTGGAGCCTCAAAGTGGGCGTGGCTTGTGGTATGCAAATGAGCTCTGGGAAGGCGGGAGTGGCTGATCGGCTAGTGGGCGTGGCTTATGGCTGGTGGGCGTGGCCTGGGCTTCAGTGGGAGTGGCTTCAGCCATACTGGGATTGGGTGTGAAATAGTGGGAGGAGTCACAAAGTGGGCGTGGCCTGTGATATGCAAATGAGCTCCATGGAGGTGGGAGTGGCTGAGCGGCCAGTGGGCGTGGCTTAGAGCACGGTGGGCGTGGCCTGGGCTATACCAAAACCCATTAAACCCACCGGGATGGCAAAGTTGGAGGAGCCGCAGAGTGGGCGTGGCTCGGCGGCCGGTGGGCGTGGCTTAGCCCGCGGTGGGCGTGGCCTGTCCCACGTGACCAGGGCGGCCATGATGGCGGCTGGGAGCAGCGAGGACGGAGCTCTGGAGGAGGAGGAGGAGGAGGAGGAAGAGGAAGAGAGCGGTGAGGAGAAAATGGGCGTGGCCGGAAGTGGGCGTGGCCGGAAGTGGGCGTGGCGTTGGTCGATGACGTCATTCTCCCGGCAGCGCCGGCGGAAAACGATGACGTCAGCGATTCGGAAGCCACCTCGGTGTCGTCGGGGGACAGCAGGACAGTCCCCTCCCCCCCCCGGAACGGCTGCCCAGGTGGGGTTTGGGGGAAAAATGGGGATTTTGGGAAAAATGGGGATTTGGGGAAAATTGGGATTTTGGGAAAAATGGGGATTTTGGGGGAAAAATGGGGATTTTGGGAAAAATGGGGATTTTGGGGAAAAATGGGGATTTTGGGAAAAATGGGGATTTGGGGAAAAATGGGGATTTTGGGAAAAAATGGGGATTTTGGGAAAAATGGAAATTTGGGGAAAAATGGGGATTTTGGGAAAATTTGGGATCTCAAATTTTTAGGTTTTTGGGCTATTTGGGATCCCAAATTTTGGGATTTTGGGAAAATTTGGGATCCTAAATTTTGCGTTTTTGGGAAATTTGGGGATCCCAAATTGTGGGATTTTGGGGATCTTAAACTTTTCAGGTTTTGGGACATTGGAGATCCTGAATTTTGGGATTTTTGGGATCCTAAATTTTGGGGTTTTGGGAAAATTGGGGATCCCAAATTTTTGGGATTTTGGGATTTTTGAGACCCCAAATTTTGGGACTTTGGGAAATTTGGGGAATCCCAAATTTTTGGGCTCAGACTGACCCCCCGCCCCTCCCCCACCCCATCCACCCCTCCCCCACCCCCCTTTCCCGCCCCTCCCCCAGCCCTGCGCAGCCTGGATCGCCCGGCGGGGGAGGAGCAAGAAGACGAAGACGACGATGAGGAAGAGGAAGAACCTCGGGGATAAGCTTCGGGAGGCTGGGGGAGGGGCTGGGGGAGGGGAGGGGCTGGGGGAGGCAGGGGGTGGGGGCGGGGCTCCGGGAGGGGGTGGGGGAGGGGCGGAGGAGTGGCACAAGTGCCCCGAGTGCGGCCGAGCCTTCGGCACCTCCCGCGCCCTCAAGGTGCACCGCAGCTACCACGTGGGCCGGAAGCGTCCCCAAGCCCCTCCCCCCGCGCCGGCCACGCCCCCTCCCCCCGCCGGCCACGCCCCCTTCAAATTCCACTACATCTGCGCCGAGTGCGGAGTCGGCTTCGTGGCCCCGGCGGCGCTCGGCGCTCACCGCTGCGACCACGGCCGCCGCCGCCGCCGCCGCAGCCCGCCCCCCGCCCCCCGCCCCGCGCCCCGCCAGCCCGCCCCGCCCCCTCCGGCCCCGCCCAGCCAGGCCCCGCCCCCTTTCCGCTGCACCGAGTGCGCCGGGAGCTTCGGCTTGGTGGCCGAGCTGCACGAGCATTACATGCTGCACGCCCGGGGGGAGCTCTGAGCGGGGACACGCCCACTTCCGGGGTGGGGCGTGGTCACTTCCGGGGTGGGTGTGGTCATTTCCGGGGTGGGTGTGGTCATTTCCGGTGGGAAGGGGCCCATTTCC
Organism: Lichenostomus cassidix; assembly: GCF_008360975.1. Taxonomy (NCBI): domain Eukaryota; kingdom Metazoa; phylum Chordata; class Aves; order Passeriformes; family Meliphagidae; genus Lichenostomus; species Lichenostomus cassidix. The sequence continues at coordinate 588,315 of NW_028147279.1, read as the reverse complement.
AGCGGTACCACGCCCACTTCCGGTGATGGCCACGCCCACTTCAGTTGCTGGATGGATGTGGGCGGTGACGTCACGGAGGGGGAGGGGGCGGGGCGGTGATGTCAGCGCGGTGATGTCATCAACAGGAAGTGATGTCACGGAAGGAGGGACGAGTCGGCGTGGTCGATTGGGGGGGGTGTGACGTCATCAAGGGGTAGGATGACGTCATCGGGGTGATGTCACGTTTGGGGTGGGATGACGTCATGGGTGCGACGTCATCAGGAATGGGATGATGTCATCAGGGTAACGTCACACCGGTCGGATGACGTCATTGGGGTGACGTCACATGGCGTGGCATGACATCATCAGGAACTGGATGACGTCACACGAGGGTGGAATGACGTCATTGGGCGGCATCATAATGGGAACAGGATCGCATCGTGAGGATGACGTCATCGGGGATGTGATGACGTCATCAGGGTGCCGTCGCGCAGGTGGGATTGCATCGTCAGGGCGATGCCATCAGAGATGATGTGACATCATCTCGGTGACGTCATGAGGGACAGGATGACGTCATCGGGATGGTGTCACGCGGGGGTGGGATGACGTCATAGTTGGGCAGGATCGCGTCACGAAGATGACATGATTGGGAGAGTTAGGTTGACATCATGTGGGTGGGATTACGTCATCGGTGTGACGTCATCGGGGACGCGTCACTTTGGACGTGATGACGTCATCGGGACGACGCAGCAGGGAACGGGATCGCGTCACGACGATGACGTCGTCAGGGATCAGATGGCCTCATTGGGATGACGTCACGCGGTTGGGATGACGTCAGACTTTATGGCACGACGTCATCCGAGTGACGTCATCGGGGACAGGATGACGTCATCGGAACACGTCGCACGGGGAGGCGGGATGACGTCATCGGTGTCGACGTCATAGTGGGGTGGGGAGAGGATGACGTCATCATCGCGGCGACGTCACGGCCGCCATCTTGGGATTACATCACCACCAACTGACCGACCAATCACCTTCCACCACCGCCATTTTATTCACCCCAGCCAATCCCCGCCCCCCTCCCACCCCCAAGCCCCGCCCCCAGCCCAAGCCCCGCCCCTCAGAGCTCCCCGCGGGCGTGGCGGATGTAGTGGCGGTGCAGCGCCCCCTCGCGGCTGAAGCAGCGGCCGCACTCCCGGCACTCCAGGGGGGGCGTGGCCTTGGCGGGGGGCGTGGCCTTGGCCCCCGGGTGGGCGTGGCCTCGCTGATGACGCAACAGGGCGGGGGAGGAGCCGAAGGGGCGGGAGCAGACGAAGCAGACGAAGAGCGCCCCCTGCAGGGCGGCGGCGGCGAAGTCCCCGGGGTGCTGGCGCTTGGCGTGGCGAGCCGCGAAGGACGAGTCGGGGAAGGTGATGTGGCAGCGGTGACAGCGGCGAGAGCCCAGCCGGTCTGGGGACAATGGGGACATTGTGACATTGGTGACACATTGTAACACCATTGGGGATACATTGGGGACAACAGTGACACACAGTGACAGCAGTGACAGCCGCGAAGGACGAGTCGGGGAAGGTGATGTGGCAGCGGTGACAGCGGTGAGAGCCCAGCCGGTCTGAGGGGACATTGATTGGGGACAGTGTGACATTGGTGACACCATTGGGGACACACTGGGGGCTCGTCCGGGTCAATGGTGACACACTGGGGACATATTAGGGACACACTGGGGACATTGTGACATTGGTGACACCATTGGGGACATGGTGACACCACTGGGGACACATTGGGGACATTGTGACATTGGTGACACCATTGGGGACACATTGGGGGCTCGTCCGGGTCAATGGTGACACACTGGGGACAATGGTGACACACTGGGACAGCCGCGAAGGACGAGTCGGGGAAGGTGATGTGGCAGCGGTGACAGCGGCGAGAGCCCAGCCGGTCTGAGGGGACATTGATTGGGGACATTGTGACATTGGTGACACATTGTAACACCATTGGGGATACATTGGGGACAATAGTGACACACAGTGACAGCAGTGACAGCCACGAAGGACGAGTCGGGGAAGGTGATGTGACAGCGGTGACAGCGGTGAGAGCCCAGCCGGTCTGCGGGGACATTGATTGGGGACAGTGTGAGAACCTTGGGGACATTGGGGACACCATTGGGGACGCATTGGGGACAATAGTGACACATCGGGATAGCAGTGACAGCGGTGACAGCGGCGAGAGCCCAGCCGGTCTGGGGACAATGGTGACAGTGTGACAATGGGGACAATGGTGACAACGTTGGGGACAATAGTGACACCACTGGGGGCTCATCCGGGTCAACAATGACACCACTGGGGACACATTGGGGACATTGTGACAATGGTGACACCATTGGGGACATTGGCGGCACATTGGGGACTCATCTGGGTCAATGGGGACACATTGGGGACACATTTGGTGTTCATTCAGGACAATGGTGACAACCTTGGGGACACATTGGGGACTCGTTCAGGACATTGGGGATGTTGGGGACATTGGGAACATTGTGACAATGGTGACAACCTTGGGGACATCAGGGATACTGGGGACATTGGGGACACTGTGACCTTGGTGACACCACTGGGGACACGAGTGACACCCTTGGGGACAATAATGACACCCTTGGGGACACATGGGGGATACAGTGACACCCCTGGGGACACACATGACGTCATGAGGGACAATGGTGACAACCCTGGGGACACGAGTGACTCCATTAGGCTATGAAGAATAACCTTGGGGACACCGGGGATGACTTTGGGGACAATAATGACACCATTGGGGACACGAGTGACACAATGAGGGACAAGGGTGACAACCCTGGGGACACTGGGGACATTGGTGACAGGCTTGGGGACACCAATGACAACCCTGGGGACACAAATGACACTTTTGGGGACACAAGTGATGTCATTGGGGACAAGGGTGACTGTTGTAAGGTGACAACCCTGGGGACACACAGGGACATTGGTGACAGGGCTGGGGACACGAGTGACACCCTTGGGGACACTAATGACACCCCTGGGGACATGAGTGACATCATTAGGGACAAGGGTGACAACCCTGGGGACACATGGGGACACTGGGTGACAGGGCTGGTGACACCAATGACACCCTTGGGGACACTAATGACACCCTTGGGGACATGAGGGACACCGTTAGGCACAAGGGTGACACCCCTGGGGACACATGGGGACACTGGGTGACACCCTTGGGGACATGAGTGACGTCATTAGGGACAAGGGTGACAACCCTGGGGACACACGGGGACAATGGGTGACAGGGTTGGGGACACAGTGACACCCCTGGGGACACCAATGACACTCTTGAGTGACATCATTAGGGACAAGGGTGACAACCCTGGGGACATGTGGGGACACGAGTGACACCCTTGGGGACACTGGGGACAATGGGTGACACCCTTGGGGACATGAGTGACATCATTAGGGACATTGGGGACACAAATGACACCCTTGGGGACAATAATGACATCATTAGGGACACCAATGACACCCCTTGGGGACACCAAGTGACGTCCCCAGGATGTCCCCAACCCCCCCCCCCGCCCCTCCCCCACTCACAGCCGGAACTTTCCGGTTGATTTCCGGAAGTTTCTTCTTCTTCTTCCTCTTCCTCTTCCTGCCGCCGGGGGGGGGGAGGGGACATTGGGGACATTGGGGACATCATTGGGGACATTGGGGACACCGTTGGGGACGTTTGGGACATCCTGGGGACAGCGGGAGGTCAGCTGAGAAACGGCAAAAAAAACCCGAAAAATTCAACCCGAAAAATACCAAATTTAACCCAAAAAATTCCCAAAAAAACCCCAAAAAACCCGAAAAATTCAACCCGAAAAATAACAATTTCACCCCAAAAAATACCAAATTTAACCCAAAAAATTCACCCCAAAAAGCCCCAAATTCACCCCAAAAAATACTGAATTTAACCCAAAAAATTCCCAAAAAAACCCCAAAAAACCCGAAAAATTCAACCCAAAAAATACCAAATTTAACCCAAAAAATTCACCCAAAAAAACCCCCAAAAACCCCGAAAAATTCAACCCAAAAAATAACAATTTCACCCCAAAAAATACCGAATTTAACCCAAAAAATTCACCCGAAAAATACCAAATTTAACCCAAAAAATTCACCCCAAAAAGCCCCAAATTCACCCCAAAAAATACTGAATTTAACCCAAAAAATTCACAAAAAAACCCCCAAAAATTGACCCCAAAAAAATACTGAAAAAATCCCAAAAAACCCCCAAAATTTACCCCAAAAAATTCACCCCAAAAAGCCCCAAATTAACCCCAAAAAACACAAAAAAAAACCCCCAAAAACCCCCCAAAAAAACCCCAAAAACCCGAAAAATTCGACCCGAAAATTTACCAAAAAACCCCAAAAAATACCGAAAAACCCCAAAAATTCACCCCAAAAATACCGAATTTAACCCAAAAAAATTCAAAAAAAGCCCCAAAAAATTGACGCCCAAAAATACCGAAAAAAACATAAAAAACACCAAAAATTTACCCCAAAAAAACCCCAAAAAACCCCAAAAATCTCTGAAAAAGAACCCGAAAACCCCCAAATTCACCCAAAAAAATACTCATCCAAAAATACCAAATTCACCCCAAAAAATCCGGAAAATTTACCCCAAAAAAATCCCAAATTCAACCCAAAAGATTCACCCCAAAAATCCCCGAATTCACCCCAAAAAAACCCCTGAAAAAAACCCCAAAAAAGACCCAAAAAACCCCTGAAAACCTCGAAAATTCACCTCAAAAAATTCAACCAAAAAAATCCCAAATTCACCCCAAAAATTCACCCCGAAAACCCCCAAAAAAGACCCAAAAACCACCAAATTCACCCCAAAAAACTCCAGAAAAAAAAACCCAAAAAATTCACCCCCAAAAAAATGGAAAAAAACCCCAAATTTCCCCGAAAATTCACCCAAAAAACCCCAAAAAAAGACCCCAAAAAACCCGAAAACCTCCAAAATTCACTTCAAAAATTCACCCCAAAAAACCCCAAAAAATTCAACCCAAAAAACCCAAAAATTCACCCCAAATTCAGACGAAAAAATACCAAAAAAACCCCAAATTTCTCCTCAAACTGACCACGAATTTCCCCAAAAAACCCCAAAAGTTCCCCAAAAATCTCCAAAAAAGACCCAAAAAAACCCACAAAAAACCCCGAAAATTCACCCCAAAAAAACCTCGAAAAAAACCCCAAAAAATACCAAAAAAACCTCGAAAAAAACTCCAAAAAATACCAAAAAACTCCCAAAATAAACCCGAAAATTTACCCCAAAAACCCCGAAAAAAACCTCAAATTTCCCCCAAAAAAACCCCAAAATCCCAAAAATTCACCCCAAAATATTGCAAAAATTTACCGGAAAAAACCCGAAAAAAAAACCCCAAATAATAAAAAAAAACCTCCGAAAAACCAAAATAAAAATCACCCCAAAAACCCCGAAAAAACCCAAAACCAAAGCCACAAAATTACCCAAAATCCCTGAAAAAAACCCCAAAATTTCCCAAAAAACACCCGAAAAAAATCCCCAAAAAATCCCAAAAAATCCCTAAATTTCTCCTCCAATTCATCCCAAAAAATCCCAAAAATTCACCCGAAAAACAAACAAAAAAATCACCCAAAAAAACCCCAAAAATCCCCAAATTCATCCCAAAAAATCTCTGAAAAAAACCCAAAAATTCACCCAAAAAAAGCCGAAAAAACCCAAATTTCCCCAAAAAACGCCGAAAAAACCCCAAATCTTCCACAAAACCCGAAAAATATCCCAAATTTCCCCCAAAAAACTCCAAATTTCCCCCAAAATTCCCAAAAAACCCCAAAATTCCCCAAAATTCCCCCAAATCTTCACTCACTCTCTCTCCCCCGGCGGCCACTTCCGGCTTCCGGTTTGCTCCTGAACCACTTCCGCTTCCGGTTGTGCTGTGCGCTAAGCCACGCCCACTCCGTGATGCCATAATGGGCGTGGTTTGTTTGGCGATGATGTCATCGCCAGCCAATGGCGGGGAAGGGGCGGGGCTTAGCGCAACGGCGCTTTTTAACCCTATAATCCCCGTTTTCACCCCAAAATGTTCATTTTTCACCCCAAAATCCTCATTTTTCAACCCAAAACGGCCGCGATTTTCCCTCCCAGTCCCTCCCAGTTCCATCCCAGTCCCTCCCAGTATAAACCAGTACAGACCAGTATAAACCAGTTCCATTTTTCTCCCCGAAATCCCCATTTTCGTCCCTAAAATCCTCATTTTTCACCCCAAAACCGCCACGTTTTCTCCTCCCAGTCCCTCCCAGTATATCCCAGTATAACTCAATCCCATCCCAGTTCATCCCAGTATAAACCAGTTCCCTTTTTCACCCCAAAATCCTCACTTTCGCCCCCAAAATCCCAATTCTCCAACCCAAAATCCCCATTTTTCACCCCAAAACTGCTGCGATTTCTCCTCCCAGTTCCATCCCAGTTCATCCCAGTATATCCCAGTTCTCTCCCAGTACATCCCAGTTCACACCAGTAACCCCCCAGTCCCTCCCAGTTCCCTCCCAGTCCATCCCACTCCCTCCCAGTTTGCTCCCAGTATATCCCAGTTCATTCCCACTCTCTCCCAGTATAAACCAGTTCACCCCCAGTCCATCCCAGTCCATCCCAGTTCATTCCCAGTCCTCTCCAGTTCAAACCAGTAAGCCCCCAGTCCATCCCAGTCCTGTTCCAGTTCCTCCCAGTCCATCCCAGTTTGCTCCCAGTATATCCCAGTCCATTCCCAGTCCCTCCCAGTACAAACCAGTTCCCTCCCAGTCCATCCCAGTTTATTCCCTGTTCAATCCCAGTCTGTCCCAGTATAAACCAGTTCACCCCCAGTTCATCCCAGTCCTGTTCCAGTTGCTCCCAGTCCATTCCCAGTATAAACCAGTCCCTCCCAGTCCCCCCCAGTTCAATCCCAGTCTTTCCCAGTATAAACCAGTTCCCCTTCAGTTCATTCCCAGTCTCTCCCAGTCCATCCCAGTCTCTCCCAGTATAAACCAGTAAGCCCCCAGTTCATCCCAGTCCTGCTCCAGTTCCCTCCCAGTACAAACCAGTTCCCTCCAGTCCATCCCAGTCCCTCCCAGTCCATCCCAGTATATCCCAGTCCATTCCCTGTTCCCTCCCAGTACAAACCAGTTCCATCCCAGTTCCCCCCAGTCACTCCCAGTTCAATCCCAGTCCATCCCAGTACAAACCAGTTCCCTTCCAGTCCATCCCAGTTCATCCCAGTATATCCCAGTCCCACCCAGTTCCCCCCCAGTTCATCCCAGTCCATTCCCAGTTTGCTCCCAGTCTCTCCCAGTCCCTCCCAGTATAAACCAGTTCCTCTCTCTCTCTCACCTCTCTCCCCGCAAAGCACTCTGGGAGGTCAAAGGTCAAACCCCTTTCCCCTCCCCCCCTCCCCCGATGACGTCACCGCTCGGTGGGCGTGGCTTTCCCGCGCTCAGGCCACGCCCACTCATCAGCCAATCGCTGCTCTTTATTGCAATTAGGGAATTAATTAGGAAGGGGGAAGGGGCGTGGCCAGGCGGAGGGGCGTGGCCTGGGGAAGTGGGCGTGGCCAGGAGGGAGGGGGCGTGGCCAGGAGGGAGTGGGCGTGGCCTGGAGGAAGGGGGCGTGGCTAAGGCTCGTCCTGAATCCCACAGCGAAGGTTGGCGGGAACGGCGATGTCTGTGGGTGAACTGGTTTGGACTGGGAGGGACTGGGAGGGACTGGGAGGGACTGGGAGGGGCTGGGATTCCCATCCCAGTTCATTCCAGTTCAATCCCAGTATAAACCAGTACAAACCAGTTCCATTTTAACCCCTAAAACTCCCATTTTTCACCCCAAAACCACCCAGTTTTCTCCTCCCAGTCCCTCCCAGTATATCCCAGTATAACCCAGTTCCCTTTTAACCCCCAAAATCCCCATTTTTCACCCCAAAACCTCCACATTTTTCCCTCCCAGTCCCTCCCAATTCCCTCCCAGTCTCTCCCAGTATATCCCAGTATAAACCAGTTCATTTCCAGTCCCTCCCAGTTCCATCCCAGTACAAACCAGTTCCATTTTAACCCCTAAAACTCCCATTTTTCCCCCCAAAATCCTCATTTTTCACCCCAAAACCGCCGCGTTTTTCCCTCCCAGTCCCTCCCAGTATATCCCAGTTCCATCCCAGTCACTCCCAGTTCAATCCCAGTCCATCCCAGTTCCCCCCCAGTTCCATCCCAGTATAAACCAGTTCCCTTTTAACCCCCAAAACTCCCATTTTCCACCCCAAAATCCTCATTTTCCCTCCTAAAATCCCCATTTTTCACCCCAAAACCACCCCGTTTTCTCCTCCCAGTCCCTCCCAGTCCCTCCCAGTATAACCAGTCTAACCAGTCTCACCCATCAGCCGGGGCCTGGGCAGCTCCAGTTTCCCCATTAGCTCCACAAACTCTTCCTCTCCCAGTTTCAATCTCGGGTTGTGAAGTTTCTCCTCCCCGACGGTGGACATGGTGTGACCTGGAGAGCTCCCAGTTCAAACCAGTATGAACCAGTATAAACCAGTATGAACCAGTATAAACCAGTTCCCGTTTATTTCCCCAAAATCCTCATTTTTCACCCCAAAATTCTCATTTTTCACCCCAAAATCTCCATTTTTCACCCTAAAATCGCCACTATTTTCATCCCAGTTCATCCCAGTTCGTCCCAGTTCAAACCAGTATAAACCAGTATGAACCAGTTTCCATTTATTTCCCCAAAAAAATCCTCATTTTTCACCCTAAAATTCTCATTTTTCACACTAAAATTCTCATTTTTTACCCTAAAATTGCCGGTTTTTGTCCTCCCAGTTCATCCCAATTCATCCCAGTCCATCCCAGTCCATCCCAGTTTATTCTCAGTTCAAACCAGTATAAACCAGTATAAACCAGTTCCATTTATTTCCCCAAAAAATCCTCATTTTTCCCCTAAAATCCTCATTTTTCACACTAAAATTCTCATTTTTGACCCTAAAATCGCCACTATTTTTCTCCCAGTTCATCCCAGTTCATCCCAGTATGAACCAGTTCCCATTTATTCCCCCAAAATTCTCATTTTTCACCCTAAAATTGCCGGTTTTTGTCCTCCCAGTCCCTCCCAGTTCATCCCAGTTTATTCCCAGTTCCTCCCAGTATAAACCAGTTCCATTTATTTCCCCAAAAACCCCCATTTTTCTCCCCAAAATCCTCATTTTTGCACTTAAAATCATCATTTTTCACCATAAAACCTCCGTGATTTTTCCTCCCAGTCCCTCCCAGTTCCTTCCCAGTCCATCCCAGTATAAACCAGTTCCCCTTTTTCACCCCAAAATCCCAATATTTTCACCCCAAAATCCCCATTTTTCCCCCCAAAACCGCCGCGTTTTCTCCTCCCAGTCCCTCCCAGTATAAACCAGTGCAAACCAGTTCCCTTTTAACCCCTAAAACTCCCATTTTTTCCCCCAAAAGCCCCATTTTTCACCCTAAAATCCCCATTTTTCACCCCAAAACCACCCAGTTTTCTCCTCCCAGTCCCTCCCAGTTCCATCCCCAGTCCCTCCCAGTCCATTCCCAGTCTCCCCCAGTACAAACCAGTTCCCTTTTAACCCCTAAAACTCCCATTTTCTCCCCCAAAATCCCCATTTTTCACCCCAAAATCCCCATTTTTCACCCCAAAACCCCCATTTTTCACCCCGATTTTCCCGCCCCACCACCCCATTCCAGCCCCCTCCCTCAAGCCCGCCCCCTCTCCCCCAAGCCCCGCCCCCTCTCCCCAAGCCCCGCCCCTTTTCCCAAGCCCCGCCCCTTTTCCCAAGCCCCGCCCACCCCGTTCCAAGCCCCGCCCACCGCTGTAATCGTGTCCCGGGTAGATCCGGCAGCTCTCGGGCAGAGTGAAGATCCTCCGGTGGACGGAGCGGTGCAGGGTGCGGGCACAGCCTGGTTACCATGGCAACGGGAGGGTTACCATGGCAACGGGAGGGTTACCATGGTTACCGGGGTGGTATCGCTATGGTAACCATGGTAACAGAGCTGCAGGGTTATGGTAACCATGGTAACGGAGCGGTGGAGGGGGCACAGCCTGGTTACCATGGCAACGGGATGGTTACCATGGTTACCGGGATGGTAGCGCTATGGTTACCATGGTAACGGAGCTGCAGGGTTATGGTAACCATGGTAACGGAGCGGTGCAGGGTGTGGGCACAGCCTGGTTACCATGGCAACCGCACCGTTACCATGGTTACCGGGTGGTTACCATGGTTACCGGGTGATGGGAGGTTGGTTACTATGGTTACCATGGTTACCGCCCCAAAACCCCCGTTTTTCTACCCCTAAAAACTCCCATTTTTCACCCTAAAATCTCAATTTTTACCCCAAAATCCTCATTTTTCACCCCAAAACCACCATGATTTTCCCTCCCAGTTCATCCCAGTCCATCCCAGTCCATCCCAGTTCAATCCCAGTCCATCCCAGTATAAACCAGTACAAACCAGTTCCATTTTAACCCCCAAAATCCTCCCATTTTCTACCCCAAAATCCCCATTTTTCACCCCAAAACTGCCATGTTTTCTCTTCCCAGTATATCCCAGTTCAACCCCAGTCTCTGCCAGTATAAACCAGTTCCCTTTTAACCCCAAAAATCCCCATTTTTCCCCCCAAAACCACCGCGTTTTCCCCTCCCAGTTCCCTCCCAGTACAAACCAGTTCCCTTTAACCCTTAAAACTCCATTTTTCACTCCTAAAATCCCCATTTTTCACCCCAAAATCGCCACGTTTTCACCTCCCAGTCCTTCCCAGTTCATCCCAGTTCAATCCCAGTTCCATCCCAGTATAAACCAGTCCCATTTTCACCCCAAAATCCCCATTTTAACCCCTAAAACTCCCATTTTTCACCCCAAAATCCCCATTTTTCACCCCAAAACCACCCCGTTTTCCCCTCCCAGTCCCTCCCAGTCCCTCCCAGTCCCTCCCAGTCCAATCCCAGTATAAACCAGTTCCCTCCCAGTCCAGACCCTGCTGGAAGTCGGTCCGGCCGCAGCCTCTGACCAGCAGGGTGTCACCAGTAAAAGCCATCGAGGAATCGTCCAGGACGAAGGTGACACAGCCGGGGGTGTGGCCAGGGGTGGCTGTCACCTGGAGAGACTGGGGACAGGAAATTGGGGTTGGGGGAGGAAAAATCCTAAAAAATCCCCAAAAAAATCCCAAAATTTGGGTCCCAAAATGGGGTTGGGGGGAAAAAAAATCCTAAAAAATCCCAAAAATATCCTGAAAAAAACCCAAGAAAACCAAAAAAACCCAAAAAAATCCCCAAAAACACTAAAAAAAAACCCCAAAACCCCTGAAACCCCCAAAAAACCCAAAATCCCTAAAACCCCCAAAAAAACCCCAAAGTGTCCCTAGATGTCCCCAAGTGTCCCCAGAACTCCCAGAAATTAACAGAAGCTCCAAATCCTCACAAAACATCTGAATCTCAGTTGATCCCTGAGTGTCCCTAAGTGTCCCTAAGTCTCTCAGATGTCCCCAGAGTGTCCCTAGATGTCCCCAAGGTGTCCCTGAGTGTCCCTAAAGTGTCCCTAGATGTTCCCAAATGTCCCCAGAAATCTCAGAAATTTCCAGAAGCTCCAAATCCTCATCAAACTCCCAAATCTCAGTTGCTCCCTGACTGTCCCTAGATGTCCCTGAGTGTCCCTGAGGCTCTCAGACGTCCCTAGATGTCCCTAGATGTCCCCAAGTGTCCCCAGAACTCCCAGAAAGTTCCAGAAACTCACAAAATCCCCGAACTCCAGGCGATCTCCCTCCTGCAGCAGGCGGTCTGCAGTGGCGCCGCTCAGCCGGGAGATGGCGCTGCGGCAGCCCAGAGTGTCCCCAAAGTGTCCCTGAGTGTCCCCAAGGTGTCCCTGAGTGTCCCTAGATGTCCCTAGAGCTCTCAGCTGTCCCCAAAGTGTCCCCAGATGTCCCCAAAGTGTCCCTAGATGTCCCCAGAGGTCTCAGAAGTTTCCAGAAACTCACAAAACTCCCAAATCCCAGTTGCTCCTTAAGTGTCCCTGAGTGTCCCTAGATGTCCCTGAGGCTCTCAGATGTCCCTAGATGTCCCCAAAGTGTCCCTAGATGTCCCCAAGGTGTCCCTTGGTGTCCCTAAGTGTCCCTAGATGTCCCCAAAGTGTCCCCAGAGCTCTCAGAAATGTCTGGAAACTCACGAAACTCCCAAATCTCAGTTGCTCCCTAAGTGTCCCTGAGGCTCTCAGCTGTCCCCAAAGTGTCCCCAGATGTCCCTAAGTTTCTCAGCTGTCCCTAAAGTGTCCCCACATGTCCCCAGAACCCCCAGAAAGTTCCAGAAACTCACAAAATCCCCGAACTCGAGGCGATCTCCCTCCTGCAGCAGGCGGTCTGCAGTGGCGCCGCTCAGCCGCGAGATGGCGCTGCGGCAGCCCAGAGTGTCCCCAAAGTGTCCCCAAAGTGTCCCTGAGTGTCCCCAAGGTGTCCCTGAGTGTCCCTAGATGTCCCTAGAGCTCTCAGCTGTCCCCAAAGCGTCCCCAGATGTCCCCAAAGTGTCCCTAGATGTCCCCAAAGCTCTCAGAAATTAACAGAAACTCACGAAACTCCCAAATCTCAGTTGCTCCCTGAGTGTCCCTAAGTGTCCCTAAGTGTCCCTGAGGCTCTCAGCTGACTCCTAGGCGTCCCTAGATGTCCCCAGATGTCCCCAGAACCCTTGGAAAGTTCCAGAAACTCACGAACTCGCCGAACTCGAGGCGATCTCCCTCCTGCAGCAGGCGGTCTGCAGTGGCGCCGCTCAGCCGGGAGATGGCGCTGCGGCAGCCCAGAGCGCGCCGGAGAGCGCCGCTGCCGGTCACGTGGTCGGCGTGGCAGTGGGTATTGGCTGGGAAGGGGGATGACGTCATGGGCGAGGCCACGCCCCCCGCCGGGTTCCCAGTATAAACCAGTATGAACCAGTTCCCATTTTAACCCTTAAAACTCCCATTTTTCACCTTAAAATCCTCATTTTTCACCCCAAAATTGATGTGTTTTCTCCTCCCAGTTCATCCCAGTTCATCCCAGTATAAACCAGTATAAACCAGTTCCATTTTAACCCCTAAAATCCTCATTTTTCACCCCAAAATCTCCATTTTTCACCCCAAAATTCCCATTTTTCACCCCAAAATTCCCATTTTTCACCCCAAAATTGATGTGTTTTCTCCTCCCAGTCCCTCCCAGTTTCTCCCAGTTCAATCCCAGTTCATCCCAGTATGAACCAGTTGGGATTTGACGCCTAAAATCCTCATTTTTCAGCCCAAAATCTTCATTTTTCAGCCTAAAATTCCCATTTTTCAACCCAAAACGATCACGTTTTTCCCTCCCAGTCCCTCCCAGTTTCTCCCAGTTCAATCCCAGTATGAACCAGTATAAACCAGTATAAACCAGTTCCCTTTTTCACCCCCAAATCCTCATTTTTCACCCCAAAATCTCCATTTTTCACCCCAAAATCCTGATTTTTCGACCCAAAACTGATGTGTTTTCTCCTCCCAGTTCATCCCAGTAACTCCCAGTATATCCCAGTTCAATCCCAGTTCATCCCAGTATAAACCAGTTCCCTTTTAACCCCTAAATCTCCCATTTTTCACCCCAAAATTCCCATTTTTCAACCCAAAATCTCCACGTTTTTCCTCCCAGTCCCTCCCAGTTCCATCCCAGTTCATCCCAGTAACTCCCAGTTCTCTCCCAGTATATCCCAGTTGTAGGGGAATTAAATGGGAATTAAAAGGGAATTAAATAGGAATTTAAAGGGGAATTAAATGGGAATTAAAGGCATTTAAAAGTGAATTAAAAGAGAATTAAACAGTAATTAAAAGGACATTAAATAGGAATTAAAGGAGAATTAAATGAGAACTCAAAGAGGAACTAAAAGGAAATTAAAAGAGAAATAAAGGGAAATAAATGGGAATTAAAAGGACATAAAATGGGAATTAAAAGGTTATTAAAATGGCATTAAAGAGGACATTAAAAAGGCACTAAAAAGGCATTAAAAATGACATGAAAATAGCAATAAAACCCCCCAAAAAGCCCCCAAATTCCCACCTGCATATTTCAATTTCAGCCCCAACTCTTGCAATAACTGAATGTCTCGAGGAACAGTTTCCAATACCGGATCAATAATTATCGCTTCACCCCGCAGAGCGTCGGCCAGCAGGTAGGTGTAGGTGCACGAGGAGGAGTGGAAGAGCTGAAAATGGAATAAAAATGGGAAATTTTGAGGTAAAATACGGGCTGGGAATTGATAAAAGTGGCACTGAAAAATTGCGGGAATTGGGGGGAAAATCGCGTGAGGAATGGAGGAAAATGTGCCCAAAATTTCATTAAAATATCCCTAAAATTTCGCTAAAATGTCCCCAAAATCTCACTAAAATATCCCCAAAATTTCACTAAAATATCCCCAGAATTTCACGAAAATAGCCCCAAAATTTCACTAAAATATCCCCAAAAATTGTGTGAAAAATGCATTAAAATATCCCCAGAATTTCACTAAAATAGCCCCAAAATTTCACTAAAATATCCCCAAAATTTCACTAAAATATCCCCAAAATTTCACTAAAATAGCCCCAAAATTTCACTAAAATATCCCCAAAATTTCACTAAAATAGCCCCAAAATTTCACTAAAATATCCCCAAAATTTCATGAAAATATCCCCAAAATGTCACTAAAATATCCCCAAAATTTCACTAAAATATCCCCAAAATCTCACTAAAATATCCCCAAAATTTCATTAAAATATCCCCAAAATTTCGCTAAAATATCCCCAAAATTTCACGAAAATGTCCCCATAATTTCACTAAAATATCCCCAAAAATTGTGTGAAAAATGCATTAAAATATCCCCAAAAATTCACAAAAATATCCCCAAAAATTCAGTGAAAAATGCATTAAAATATCCCCAGAATTTCACTAAAATAGCCCCAAAAAATTACCAAAAATTGTGTGAAAAATGCATTAAAATATCCCCAACAATTGGCAAAAATCACGCAAAAAATGCATTAAAATATGCCCAAAAAATTGGCAAAAATCGCGTGAAAAATGGATTAAAATGTCCCCAAAATTTCACAAAAATATCCCCAAATATTCCCAAAAATTCTGTGAAAAATGCATTAGAATATCTCCAAAATTTCACTAAAATATCCCCAAAATGTCACTAAAATATCCCCAAAATTTTATGAAAATATCCCCAAAATTTCATGAAAATATCCCCAAAATGTCACTAAAATATCCCCAAAAATTACCAAAAATTGTGTGAAAAATGTATGAAAATATCCCCAAAAATTCGCAAAAATCCTGTGAAAAATGAATTAAAATATCCCCAAAAATTCAGAAAAAATGTGTGAAAAATGCAGCACAGAACATGTTAAAATGGAACCAAAAATTGATGGAAATATCCCCAAAATTCAAGAAAATATCCCCAAAATCTCATAAAAAGCCAAATTTTCTCAGAAAAACCCCAAATTTCCCAGAAACTTCCCCAAAATCTCCTCATAAACCCCAAATCTCCTCATAAAAACCCCAAATTTCCTCAAAATTCCCTCATAAAAACCCAAAATCTCCTCAAAAAACCCCAAATTCCCCCAAAACTTCCCCACATCTCAAAAAACCCACAAATTACCCCCAAATACTCCAAAATCTCCTCATAAAACCACAAATTTCCTAATAAAACCCCCAAATTTCCTCATAAAAACCCCAAATCTCCTCATAAAAACCCCAAATCTCCCCCAAAACTTCCCCAAATCTCATAAAAACCCCAAATTTTGTCATAAAACCACCAAATCTCCTCACAAAAACCCCAAATTCCCACAAAATCTCCTCAGAAAAAACCCAAATCTCCTCACAAAAACCCCAAATTTCCTCAAAATTTCCTCAAATTCCCCAAAAACTTCCCCTAATTCCCTCATAAAAGCCCCAAATCTCCTCATAAAACCACCAAATCTCCTCACAAAAACCCCAAATTCCCCCCAAATCTCCTCAGAAAAACCCCAATTTCCTCATAAAAACCCCAAATTCCCTCAAAACCCCTCAAAATTCCTAAGAAATTCTCCAAATTTCCTCACAAAACCACCAAATTTCCAAAAAAATTCCTCAAATCTCCTCACAAAAACCCCCAATTCCCCCAAAACTTCCCCAAATTGCCTCATAAAAACCTCAAATTTCCCAAAAAATCCCCCAAATCTCCTCATAGAAACACCAAATCTCCTCATAAAACCCAAAAATTTCCTCATAAAAACCCACAATTTCCTCATAAAACCCCCAAATCTCCTCATAGAAAACCCAAATCTCCTCATAACACCCCCAAATCTCCTCATAAAAACCCCAAATTACCCCCAAAACTTCCCCAAATCTCATAAAAACCCCATATTTCCTCATAACATCCCCAAATCTCCTCACAAAAAACCCCAAATTCCCTCATAAAACCCCAAATCTCCTCACAAAAACCCCAAAATCCCCCAAAATTACCCCAAATCTCAAAAAACCACAAGTTACCCCAAAGTCTCCTCATAGAAAACCCAAATCTCCTCATAAATAAACCCAAATCTCCTCATAAAACCCCCAAATTCCCTCATGAAAATCCCAAATCTCACAGAAACCCCAAATCTCCTCATAAAAAACCCAAATCTCCTCATAAAACCCCCAAATTCCCTCATGAAAACCCCAAATCTCCTCAAAAAAACCCCAAATCTCCTCATAAAACCCCCAAAATCCCCCAAAATTACCCCAAATCTCAAAAAAACCACAAGTTACCCCAAAATACTCCAAAATCTTCTCATAAAAACCCCAAATCTCCTCACAAAAACCCCAAATTTCCCCAAAATCTCCTCAGAAAAACCCCAAATCTCCTCATAGAAACCCCAAATCTCCTCATAAAAACCCCAAAATCCCCCAAAATTACCCCAAATCTCATAAAAACCACAAGTTACCCCAAAATACTCCAAAATCTCCTCATAAAAACCCCAAATCTCCTCACAAAAACCCCAAATTCCCCCAAAATCTCCTCAGAAAAAACCCAAATTTCCCCCAAAACTTCCCCAAATCTCATAAAAACCCCATATTTCCTCATAACATCCCCAAATCTCCTCATACAACCCCCAATTTCCCCCCAAATCTCAAAAAACCACAAATTACCCCAAAGTCTCCTCATAGAAAACCCAAATCTCCTCATAAAAAAACCCAAATCTCCTCATAAAACCCCCAAATTCCCTCATGAAAATCCCAAATCTCCTCACAGAAACCCCAAATCTCCTCATAGAAACCCCAAATCTCCTCATAGAAACCCCAAAATCCCCCAAATTACCCCAAATCTCAAAAAACCACAAGATTACCCCAAAATACTCCAAAATCTTCTCAGAAAAACCCCAAAATCTCCTCACCAAAAACCCCAAATTCACACAAAATCTCCTCCACAAAAAAACCCCCAAATCTCCTCATGAAACCCCAAAATCTCCTCATAAAAACCCCAAAATCCCCCAAAATCTAAAATCCTCAAAAACCAAAAATTACCCCAAAAAAGTCTCCTCATAGAAAACCCAAATCTCCTCATAAAAAAACCCAAATCTCCTCATAAAAAAGCCCAAAATTCCCTCATGAAAATCCCAAATCTCCTCATAAAACCCCCAAATTCCCTCATGAAAATCCCAAATCTCCTCATAAAAACCCCAAAACCCCCCAAAATTACCCCAAATCTCATAAAAACCACAAGTTACCCCAAAATACATCAAAATCTCCTCAGAAAAACCCCAAATCTCCTCACAAAAACCCCAAATTTCCCCAAAATCTCCTCACAAAAACCCCAAACTTCCTCCCCAAGGCCTGACCTGACCCCAACCAACCTTTAACCCCCAAAACCCCCCAAATTCCCCTCAAATTCCCGCCAAATTCCCTCCCCTCCCCCCTCACCTGCCGCAGCAGCAGCTGTCGCCCCTCCCCCGCCGCTGTCGCGACTCCGCGCGCCGCTATCGCGACAGAGAAGAGCCGGCGGAGCAACATGGCGGCGGTAGGGCCCACAGGGAAGGATCGCCGCTTTAAGAGCGCTGGGGGTTTATATAGGGCAAGGGGAAGGGGGCGTGGCTTAGGTATTAAAGGGGCAATGGGAGGGGGCGTGGCTTAGCGGGTTCTTAAAGGGGCAATGGAAAGGGGCGTGGCTTGGGATTTAAAGGGGCAACGGCGGCCGGTGGGGCCAATTAAAGCGGCGATGGTTGTGAAAAGGAAAATTAATTATTTTATAAATATTTTATTATTTTAAATAAAAATGTTTGATTGGAAAAATATTTCGATGTTGTTGTGAAAATGAAATGGGGGTTTGGATGTGGTTTGGGATTTTTTAAATGTGGTTTGAAGTCGATTTTTAAAAACATATTTAAAGTAAATTTTTTGGAAAGTGTATTTTGAAAATGTATTTTAAAGTAAATTTTGAAGTATTTTTTAAAGTAAAAAGTAGATTTTAAAAATATGTTCTCAAGTATATTTTAAAGCACATTTTAAAATTTTTTTCAAGTATATTTTTAAAGATTTTTTTTAAAAAAGTATATTTTTAACATAAATTTAATATATTTTTTTAAAAAGTATATTTTTATAGATTTTAAAATATATTTTCAAGTATATTTTAAAAATTATTTTCAAGTATATTTTGGGTTTAATTCTATTTTTAAAAATACTTTCAAAGCGTATTTTAAAAAGTATTTTTATATTTTAAAGTAAATTTTAAAAGTATTTTTAAAGTAAAAAATATATTTAAAAATATATTTTCAAGTGTATTTTAAAAATTACATTTAAAAGAATTTTAAAATATATTTTTAAAATTTTTAAAAAGATTCTTTTAAAGAATATTTTAATATCTTCTAAAAGTTTATTTTATAGTAGATTTTAAAATATATTTCAAGTATATTTTAAAGAACTTTTAAAGTATATTTTTGGGTTTTAATTATATTTTAAAATACACTTTCAAGTGTATTTTCAAGTATTTTGTTTTAAAGTATTTTTAAAGTAAATTTTAAAGTATATTTTAAAGTCTATTTTTAAAATATATTTTTTAAGTATTTTTAAAAATATTTTTTAAAATAAAATATATTTTTAAGTGTGGATTTTAAAATATATTTAAAATAAAAACTAATTTAAAATCTAATATTTAAAACAATTAAATATATTCATAAATTACTAAAATAAAAATTATAAACATATATAAAAATTAAATTTTAAACTCTAAAAACATTTTAAAAAACACAATTTTAGAAAAATTCATTTTTTAAATTTACTGATTTGCTAATTAATTTCAAATTTACTAAATCGACTAATTGCTAAATTACCCCAGCTAGAGAAAAAACAGATTTTGCAAAAATAGATTTTAAACCCAAAATTATCATTAATTATTATTTATTATTATTATTATTAACTATGATTATTAATTATTATTAATATTAAAACATATTTGAAATAAAAAGGTAATTTAAAATATATTACTTAAAGTAAATAAATGTATTTATAAATAATTAAATCATCAATTTAAAAGATATTTAATTAATTTAAAGTAGATTTTAAAACATAAAATATATTTTAAAAAACCATAATTTTAATAAACACTAAAATCTCTTTCAGGTAAAAAAAAATACGAATTTTTTAGATCGATTTTTCTTCAACCCAAAATTATTTTTTCTTTATTAATCCTTAATTTCTTAATTCTAAATTCTTAATTTTAAATTATTATTTTTAATTATTTTATTTATTAGTATTATTAATTATTATTATTTTATTATTAATTATTATTTATTAGTATTATTAATTATTTTTATTATTAATTATTATTTATTATTATTATTTATTACTTTATTATTATTTATTAATATTATTAATTATTATTAATTATTATTATTTATTAGTATTGTTAATTATTAGTATTTTATTATTATTTAATTATAGTATTATTAATTATTATTATTTTATTATTATTTATTATTTATTAAATTATTATTATTTTATTATTATTAATTATTATTATTAATTATTATTAATTCCTCATTAACTAATCCCCAATCAACCCAAAAACCCCCAAAATTCCACCAAAATTCCACTTTTTCCACCCAAAAAAAAACTTCCTTTATTTAACCCAAACCAATGACGTCACCCCAATGACGTCACCCCGATGACGTCACACCGATGACGTCACTCCCCAGGCTGCACCGCGAACGGCCGAACCGGAAGTGGGCGTTGCCTCTCCCCCGACTCCAGCAGCCAATCAGGACGCACGAAGACCAGCGAGGGGCGGAGCTTCCGAGCCTGGAGAGAGGGGGGGCGGGGCTTCTTCTTAAAGGGCCAGCGACCCGAAAATAAACAAACCACGCCCACCGCCCAAGCCACGCCCATTTTGTCCCAAACCACGCCCACCGCCCAGGCCACGCCCACCGCGCCAAAGCCACACCTCCTGGAAGGAAGAGCTCCAGAGCTGATTGGTCACCACGTGAGTCACCGAGTCGTCCATGTAGGGAGCCAGCGAGCTGGGAACCAGTACGGACCAGTTTGGACCAGTTTGGATGGATAGAAACCAGTATAAACCAGTATAGACCAGTTTGGACCAGTATGGATCAGTTTGGACCAGTACAGATTGATATAAACCAGTATGGACCGGTATAGACCAGTTTGGACCAGTATGGATTGATAGAAACCAGTATAAACCAGTATGGACCAGTTTGGACCAGTATAGACCAGTACAGACCAGTATGGACCAGTATAAACCAGTTAGAGACCAGTATGGACCAGTTTGGGCTTCCCAGTTCCTCCCAATCCATCCCAGTCCATCCCAGTTCAATCCCAGTTCAATCCCAGTCCATCCCAGTTCATTCCCAGTTCTTCCCAAATCCTCCAAAATCTTCCCAAATTTTCCCGAATTTTTTCTGATTTTTTCCTGGTTTTTTCCCCATTTTTCCAATCCCAGTTCATCCCAGTTCATCCCAGTTCATTCCAGTTCATTCCAGTTCCATCCCAGTATAAACCAGTTCCCTTTTAACCCCTAAAACTCCCATTTTTCACCCCAAAATCCTCATTTTTCACCCCAAAATCCCATTTTTCACCCCAAAATCCCCATTTTTCACCCCAAAATCACCACGATTTTCTCTCCCAGTCCCTCCCAGTTCATCCCAGTAACTCCCAGTATAAACCAGTTCAATTTTCCCCCCAAAATCCCCATTTTTCTCCCTAAAAATCCCAATTTTTGTCTCTAAAACTCCCATTTTTTACCCCAAAATCCCCATTTTTCACCCCAAAATCCCCATTTTTCACCCCAAAACCACCAGGATTGTTCCTCCCAGTCCCTCCCAGTACAAACCAGTTCAATCCCAGTAACTCCCAGAATAACCCAGTAGCCTTCTTACCCCCAAAATCCCCATTTTTCTCCCCAAAATCCTGATTTTTCACCCCAAAACCACGTTTTCTCCTCCCAGTCCCTCCCAGTACAAACCCAGTAACTCCCAGTATAAACCAGTTCAATTTTCCCCCCAAAATCTTCATTTTTCACCCCAAAACCTCCATTTTTCTCCCCAAAAATCCCAATTTTTACCCCAAAATCCCCATTTTTCACCCCAAAATCCTCATTTTTCACCCCAAAACCACCCAGTTTTCTCCTCCCAGTCCAAACCAGTATAAACCAGTATAAGCCAGTCTCACCCCCCGAAGGCCACAGCGAATCTCCTCAGTTTTCTCTCCTCCCCAGCTGGGAAATCTCCGTGGAAAAAGAAAGTTTTGTTCTGGAAAAAATCTGGGAAATTCGGGAAATTTAGTGTTTTGGGGAGAAAATCTCGAATTTGGGGAAATTTGGGAAAAAATCTCAATTTTTGGGGAAATTTTGGGGAGAAAATCTCAAATTTTGGGGAAATTTGGGGAAAAAATCTCTAATTTTGGGGAAATTTTGGGGAGAAAATCCTCAATTTTCAGGGAAATCTTGGGAAGAAAATTTTCAGTTTTTGGGGAAATTTTGGTGACAAAAATCTCCAATTTTCGAGGAAATTTTGGGTTAAAATCTCCAATTTTTTTTGAAATTTTAGGGAAGAAAGTCTCAATTTTTAAGGGAAATTTTGGGTAAAAATCTCCAATTTTTGGGGCAATTTTGGAGAGAAAAGCTCAAATTTTGGGGAGAAAAATCTTCAATTTTCAGGAAATTTTGGGGAGAAGAATCCCAAATTTTGGGGAGAAAAATCTCCAATTTTTCGGGAATTTTGGGTAAAAAATCTCCAATTTTGGGATAATTTTGGTGACAAAAATCTCCAATTTTGGACGAAATTTTGGTGACAAAATCACCGATTTTTGGGGTAATTTTGGGTAAAAAATCTCCAATTTTTTGGGGAAATTTTTTGTAAAAAATCTCCAATTTTTGAGGAAATTTTTGGAGAAAAAATCTCCAATTCTGGGGAGAAAAATCCCCAATTTTTGTGGTAATTTTGGGTAAAAATCTCCAATTTTTGAGGAAATTCTGGAGAGAAAAATCTCAAATTTTGGGGAGAAAAATCTCCAATTTTTGGGGTCATTTTGGGTAAAAATCTCCAATTTTGGGGGAAATTTTGGGTAAAAAAATCTCCAATTTTGGGATAATTTTGGTGACAAAAATCTCCAATTTTGGGGGAAATTTTGGGTTAAAAAACCTGAAATTTTGGGGAGAAAAACCTCCAATTTTTGGGTAAAAACCTCCAAATTTTGGGGTCATATTTAACCCGGAAGTGGGCGTGACCGGAAGTGGGCGTGGCCAAGGAAATGGGCGTGGCTAAGGAAATGGGCGTGGCTCACCGGGCAGAGGGGGGAGGGGCAGCCCCTCCCCCTCCTCCTCCTCCTCCTCCTCGCTGTTCTCCTCTGTGCTTCCGGCGTAGGGATCCGAGCTGGAAACCAGTATGGACCAGTATGGACCAGTTTGGACCAGTTTGGACCAGTTTGGATTGATATAAACCAGTATGGACCAGTTTGGACCAGTACAAACCAGTATAAACCAGTATAAACCAGTTTGGACACCAGTCTGGACCAGTCTGGACCAGTTTGGATTGATATAAACCAGTATGGACCAGTATGGACCAGTATGGACCAGTTTGGAGCAGTCTGGACCAGTATGGACCAATAGAAACCAGTATAAACCAGTATGGTCTCCCAGTATATCCCAGTACAACACACTAAACCCTCCCAGTAAATCCCAGTATAACCTCCCAGTACATCCCAGTATAAACCAGTATAACCCAGTTTAATCTCCCACTACATCCCAGTATATCCTCCCAGTATAACCCAGTTTCCCCTCCCAGTAAATCCCAGTATAAACCAGTATAACCCAGTTTAATCTCCCAGTCCATCCCAGTATAACCCAGTCTAATCTCCCAGTATAAACCAGTATAACCCAGTTTAATCTCCCAGTACATCCCACTACAAACCAATTTCACCTCCCACTATAAACCAGTATAACCCACTTTCCCCTCCCAGTATAAACCAGTATAACCTCCCAGTATAACCCACTTTCCCCTCCCAGTCCATCCCAGTAAATCCCAGTTTCCCCTCCCAGTCCATCCCAGTATAAACCAGTATAACCTCCCAGTACAACCCAGTTTAATCTCCCACTATAAACCAGTATAACCCAATATGA